>NC_090736.1:59256079-59263579 GCF_036898095.1 Palaemon carinicauda | reverse complement strand
GCTGATTCTCATCTTAATATGTTAGACAGAAACTTACGGTCTATTAAATTTCTTATTCCTGATCTAGATATTAATCTTTGGCACCGTCGTTCAGTTAGTTTATTATGCATGTTGCATAAGCTTTTTCATAACTCTAACCATCCTTTACATTCAGATCTCCGTGGACAATTCTATCCTGTTTGTAATACAAGGCAGGCAGTTAACCCGTATACCCCCAGAGGACGTACTGGTACGTTTCACAAAAGCCATCCCTTTACCCCCATGGACGTACCGGTACGTTCTTGCAAAAAAATGCTATAAATTTTTTTTTCATATTTTTGATAATTTTTTGAGAAAATTCGGGAATTTTCCAAGAGAATGAGACCAACCTGACCTCTCTATGACAAAAATTAAGGCTAATAGAGCAATTTAAAAAAAAAATACTGCAAAATGTGCTGGGAAAAAAATAACCCCCTCGGGGTTAAGGGTAGGAAATTTCCAAATAGGGTTAATTCTAATATTCAGGCCTTCTCCATCAATACTACACAGTATTCTAGAAGTTTTATTCCAGCTGTTACCAAGTTGTGGAATGATCTTCCTAATCGGGTAGTTGAATCAGTAGAACTTCAAAAGTTCAAAGTTGGTGCAAATGTTTTCATGTTGACCAGGCTGACATGAGTCTTTTTATAGTTTATATATGACATATCTGTTTTTGACGTTGTTAATAGTTTATATAGGACGTATCTGTTTTGACGTTGTTACTGTTTTTAGGATGATTTATTGTTAATTTATTCTCATCATTTATTTATTTCCTTATTTCCTTTCCTCACTGAGCTATTTTTCCCTATTAGAGCAGAATATACATATGAAACGTGGTTTGGCCTAAAAAACAAGCTTGTTGCATATGCAGACGATGCTACTCTCTTTGCATCAATCCATCCCCTGAACGTAGATCTTGGGTTGGTGAATCCCTTAATAGCGATTTAGCTAAAATTAGTGCATGGTGCAAATTATGGGGTATGAAGTTGAATCCTAAAAAACTCTAAGTATGATTGTAAGTAGGTCAAGGACGGTGGCTCCTCAACATCCAGATCTCAGTATTGATAATGTTTCTTTTAATCTGTATGACTCTCTTAAAATTTTAGGTGTGATTATCGATAGCAAATTTACTTTTGAGAAACATATTAGGTCTGTGTCTTCTTCAATTGCACAAAAAATTAGCTTATTGAAAGTCTTACAAGATTTTTGGAGATCAATCTAGTCTGAAGATGTGTTTTAAATCTTTCATTCTACCTTGTTTTTAGTATTGTTCTCCTATCTGGTGGTCAGCTGCTGATTCTCATCTTAATATTTTAGACAGAAACTTACGGTCTATTAAATTCTTATTCCTGATCTAGATATTAATCTTTGGCACCGTCGTTCAGTTAGTTCAGTATGCATGTTGCATAAGCTTTTTCATAACTCTAACCATCCTTTACATTCAGATCTCCGTGGACAATTCTATCCTGTTTGTAATACAAGGCAGGCAGTTAACCCGTATACCCCCAAAGGACGTACTGGTACGTTTCACAAAAGCCATCCCTTTACCCCCATGGACGTACCGGTACGTTCTTGCAAAAAAATGCTATAAATTTTTTTTTTTCATATTTTTGATAATTTTTTGAGAAAATTCGGGAATTTTCCAAGAGAATGAGACCAACCTGACCTCTCTATGACAAAAATTAAGGCTAATAGAGCAATTTAAAAAAAAATACTGCAAAATGTGCTGGGAAAAAAATAACCCCCTCGGGGTTAATGGTAGGAAATTTCCAAATAGGGTTAATTCTAATATTCAGGCCTTCTCCATCAATACTACACAGTATTCTAGAAGTTTTATTCCAGCTGTTACCAAGTTGTGGAATGATCTTCCTAATTGGGTAGTTGAATCAGTAGAACTTCAAAAGTTCAAAGTTGGTGCAAATGTTTTCATGTTGACCAGGCTGACATGAGTCTTTTTATAGTTTATATATGACATATCTGTTTTTGACGTTGTTAATAGTTTATATAGGACGTATCTGTTTTGACGTTGTTACTGTTTTTAGGATGATTTATTGTTAATTTATTCTCATCATTTATTTATTTCCTTATTTCCTTTCCTCACTGAGCTATTTTTCCCTATTAGAGCAGAATATACATATGACACGTGGTTTGGCCTAAAAAACAAGCTTGTTGCATATGCAGACGATGCTACTCTCTTTGCATCAATCCATCCCCTGAACGTAGATCTTGGGTTGGTGAAATCCCTTAATAGCGATTTAGCTAAAATTAGTGCATGGTGCAAATTATGGGGTATGAAGTTGAATCCTAACAAAACTCTAAGTATGATTGTAAGTAGGTCAAGGACGGTGGCTCCTCAACATCCAGATCTCAGTATTGATAATGTTTATTTTAATCTATACGACTCTCTTAAAATTTTAGGTGTGATTATCGATAGCAAATTTACTTTTGAGAAACATATTAGGTCTGTGTCTTCTTCAATTGCACAAAAAATTAGCTTATTGAAAAAGTCTTACAAGATTTTTGGAGATCAATCTATTCTGAAGAAGTGTTTTAAATCTTTCATTCTAAATTGTGTTCTCCTATCTGGTGGTCAGCTGCTGATTCTCATCTTAATATGTTAGACAGAAACTTACGGTCTATTAAATTTCTTATTCCTGATCTAGATATTAATCTTTGGCACCGTCGTTCAGTTAGTTCATTATGCATGTTGCATAAGCTTTTTCATAACTCTAACCATCCTTTACATTCAGATCTCCGTGGACAATTCTATCCTGTTTGTAATACAAGGCAGGCAGTTAACCCGTATACCCCCAAAGGACGTACTGGTACGTTTCACAAAAGCCATCCCTTTACCCCCATGGACGTACCGGTACGTTCTGGGAAAAAAATGCTATAATTTTTTTTTTCATATTTTTGATAATTTTTTGAGAAAATTCAGGAATTTTCCAAGAGAATTGGACCAACCTGACCTCTCTATGACGAAAATTAAGGCTAATAGAGCAATTAAAAAAAAATACTGCAAAATGTGCTGGGAAAAAAATAACCCCCTCGGGGTTAAGGGTAGGGAATTTCCAAATAGGGTTAATTCTAATATTCAGGCCTTCTCCATCAATACTACACAGTATTCTAGAAGTTTTATTCCAGCTGTTACCAAGTTGTGGAATGATCTTCCTAATCGGGTAGTTGAATCAGTAGAACTTCAAAAGTTCAAAGTTGGTGCAAATGTTTTCATGTTGACCAGGCTAACATGAGTCTTTTTATAGTTTATATATGACATATCTGTTTTTGACGTTGTTAATAGTTTACATAGGACGTATCTGTTTTGACGTTGTTACTGTTTTTAGGATAATTTATTGTTAATTTATTCTCATCATTTATTTATTTCCTTATTTCCTTTCCTCACTGAGCTATTTTTCCCTATTAGAGCAGAATATACATATGACACGTGGTTTCGCCTAAAAAACAAGCTTGTTGCATATGCAGACGATGCTACTCTCTTTGCATCAATCCATCCCCTGAACGTAGATCTTGGGTTGGTGAATCCCTTAATAGCGATTTAGCTAAAATTAGTGCATGGTGCAAATTATGGTGTATGAAGTTGAATCCTAACAAAACTCTAAGTATGATTGTAAGTAGGTCAAGGACGGTGGCTCCTCAACATCCAGATCTCAGTATTGATAATGTTTCTTTTAATCTGTATGACTCTCTTCAAATTTTAGGTGTGATTATCGATAGCAAATTTACTTTTGAGAAACACATTAGGTCTGTCTTCTTCAATTGCACAAAAAATTAGCTTATTGAAAAAGTCTTACAAGATTTTTGGAGATCAATCTATTCTGAAGAAGTGTTTTAAATCTTTCATTCTACCTTGTTTTTAGTATTGTTCTCCTATCTGGTGGTCAGCTGCTGATTCTCATCTTAATATGTTAGACAGAAACTTACGGTCTATTAAATTTCTTATTCCTGATCTAGATATCAATCTTTGGCACCGTCGTTCAGTTAGTTCAGTATGCATGTTGCATAAGCTTTTTCATAACTCTAACCATCCTTTACATTCAGATCTCCGTGGACAATTCTATCCTGTTTGTAATACAAGGCAGGCAGTTAACCCGTATACCCCCAAAGGACGTACTGGTACGTTTCACAAAAGCCATCCCTTTACCCCCATGGACGTACCGGTACGTTCTTGCAAAAAAATGCTATAAATTTTTTTTTCATATTTTTGATAATTTTTTGAGAAAATTCAGGAATTTTCCAAGAGAATGAGACCAACCTGACCTCTCTACGACAAAAATTAAGGCTAATAGAGCAATTTAAAAAAAAAAAATACTGCAAAATGTGCTGGGAAAAAAATAACCCCCTCGGGGTTAAGGGTAGGAAATTTCCAAATAGGGTTAATTCTAATATTCAGGCCTTCTCCATCAATACTACACAGTATTCTAGAAGTTTTATCCCAGCTGTTACCAAGTTGTGGAATGATATTCCTAATCGGGTAGTTGAATCAGTAGAACTTCAAAAGTTCAAAGTTGGTGCAAATGTTTTCATGTTGACCAGGCTGACATGACTCTTTTTATAGTTTATATATGACATATCTGTTTTTGAAGTTGTTAATAGTTTATATAGGACGTATCTGTTTTGACGTTGTTACTGTTTTTAGGATGATTTATTGTTAATTTATTCTCATCATTTATTTATTTCCTTATTTCCTTTCCTCACTGAGCTATTTTTCCCTATTAGAGCCCTTGGGCTTATAGCATCTTGCTTTTCTAACTAGGGTTGTAGCTTGGCTAGTAATAATAATAATATATACATATGTATATACAGTATGTATATATGCACATATAATGCTTTATATATATATATATATATATATATATATATATATATATATATATATATATATATATATATATATATATATATATATATATATATATATATATGTGTGTGTGTGTGTGTGTGTGTGTGTGTGTGTGTGTGTGTGTGTGTGTATGGAGTTGATGAGATTAGAAGTAAGATGCACTGGTACCCTTGCCAGAGGTAATATACTAAGGGATACCAAATCTCGCTGTACATCTTGAGATTATACAGATGTACATGAGGTGGATGTTGTCGTTTCCATGGGAATGACTTCAGGCCAACAAGTGGAGTGGTTTACGACGGTAAACAGGTAACGTTGTTCTTGTGATGTGGGTAGGGGATCTACTACATCGACATGAATGTGGTCAAAAGGATGCTGAGGCTGAGGAGAGGTACCACTCCTGAATCTGCGTGCTGATGTACTTTCAATGTGTGGCATGAAGTACAGGCATGGACCCAATCCTTAGCATCCTTAGTATTGTAGTGTAAAATGAACTTCGTCTTCAGTAGCCGTGCAGTAGATTGGCTCTAAGGATGTGAAAAGCCATGAATGAAATTGAACACTTGTCGGCGAATGTGAGCAGGTATCCATGGTCGTGGTCTACCAGCACTAATGTCACAGAGGAATGTGGCGTTGGAGTTATCGAGGGCAACATCTTCCAAATGGAGGGATGTGCAGGATGTCTTACATGCTTGGTAAATTGGATCTTTTACTTGGGCTTCTGCCAAGGCGTTGTAATCCAATCATATGTTAATGGCGGCCAATGCTTTTCTTGACAAGGCATCGGCAACGGGATACATTTTCCCGTGAGCGTGTTGAAGGGTGTATTTGTATTCAGCTATGTCAGAGAGATGTCAGCATTAATGGCCAGACCAGGCGGCGGACTGTCAAGTGAAGGTGTGCACCAGAAGCATGTGGTCTGTGCAAATGATGAAGGACATACCTTCTAAGAAGTGGAGAAAGTGAGGGACAGCCAAATGCACTGCCAGGAACTCGGAGGAGTCGGGTTGAAGAGGTGTCGAAGAGTTAGAGTCTGCATGGACTAACCGTTGATGAGCAACCTTAACCAGTAGGTGGAAATGTGAGAGGAAATCCACAACAAGAATTAGCAATGTACCGTCAGCAACGAGAAATTTCCAATGATATTTGATGCTACTAAGTGATAATGTGAGGTTCTCGTATCCCTGGGTGGGTATCGCAGATCCTTTGGCAGCTACCAGGTAGTCATCGTCAGGCTTAGACAGAAGAGTTTATGTCCTATAGGGAAGAAAATGGCAAGCACCCGTGTCTACCAAAAATCGCACACCTGTACCTACATTATGTAAAAAGAAAAGATTAGTGACAGAAGAGGCCATTACCCTATGTGTTGGCCTACTTATACATTTTTTTGGCCGCTGACAATGATTCACACTATTCTTCACTGCAGTCATGAATCTGGAGTGGCAGTAGCATAACCTCGGCCGACGGGCATCAGTAAGTGGCTGGAGAGGTGGTTGGTTGGGGCGTGAGTGACAGGCGACATACGTGGGTGGTGGGCAGCTTTGTCATCACTCCAGCAAATCACAGGCTAGGCGTCTGTGTTGTACCACATTCACGTCAGCTTTGGTCAATGTTGAATAGTTGTCCTTTTTGTCAGGATTGGAGATATTAATGGAGGTCTTGAAGGTGATGAAGTGGCTGTCCATAAGGGCGTCGAATTTGGTCAACAGGTTCTTCATAGGCAAAATATCAAGATCATATATGGCAGCACGTTCAGGTTTGGGTAGGCGTCATACTTAAAGGGTACAAAGTAGATTCACCTATCGAGGAGAACCGTTTGCGGCAGGTTGCAGGCAAGCGATACTGGTCATAACCCCGAGACCGAGTGAAGCCTTTTAGTCTCCAAGCAGTTGTTGAGATCTGAAAAACTATTACTATATAAACATTAAACAACAACACCAGGCTTAAAGGATATAATTCATCATATTTTTTTTTTTTCATATTCGTATGATTACCTTTCCATTACCTGTTTTTTGTGCTTTAGCAATTATGTTGGTGTCTTGTAATGGCTGAACTTCCGTGGCTGGTTTCTATAAGGCAATGGTCGTTTCCTCTGCCATTAGCAAACGGTTCTGGACCGGGAGGTAAGATTCATCAAAATAATAATAATAAGTTACGCTATAACCTTTTTGGAAAAACTACAATTCTCTGGCAAATGGAATTTTGAGGTGATTTTTTTCTTGAGTGAAAATGGAACTAAAAGGCTTTTGGAATTGCATTTCTTTCTGAAATCATGCAATATCAAGGATATATTCAAAATTGAATTGTAATGAGTGTGGGCGTTCCACATACACACATGATATATATATATATATATATATATATATATATATATATATATATATATATATATATATATATATATATATATACATAAGCAGTATATATATATATATATATATATATATATATATATATATATATATATATATATATATATATATATATATATATATACGCATGTATATATATATATATATATATATATATATATATATATATATATATATATATATATATATATATACACACACACATATATATATATATATATATATATATATATATATATAAATATATAT
>NC_090736.1:59246079-59248579 GCF_036898095.1 Palaemon carinicauda | reverse complement strand
CAAATTATTTCTTTGTGATGCCTATTATTGGAATTGCTTCTTAAAGCTTAACTAGATATTTTTCTGTAATGCCAATTTCTGGAATTTCTTGTTACATCTTAACAAAATCTTTTTCTGTGATGCCAATTATCAAATATGCTTGTTACAGCTTAACAAAATATTTTTTCTGCGATGTCAATGATCAGCATTGCTTGTTACAGCTTTATAAAATATGCAATGAATATTCTTCCCAGTTGGTTTATACTATGTCTAATGACAATATCAACAACAGCGTAGAATTAATGGATTAATAGAATAATACACATACAGTATCTGTAGTGATTCTCTAGTTGTGAATTTTAACTTGCCCTTTTGTTCTCATAGAATTCTAAATTGATAACTGAGCCAGCAGACACCACGATATGCCTTCTTTAAAAAATAATAATAAATAAATAAAAAAAAATAAATTAAAAAACGCACGAGATATTAATAGGATCGATGAAGATATGCACAGAACCGTAAATTTTTAATGATAGATGAGACTTTTTTTACATTTTCTTGAAACAAAATGTGGTTCAAGTATGATGTTGACATAGAGTGTATTTCCACGGAGACCAAACTGGTAAAAGACACAATTGAAATAGAATAGTGTGCGTGCATGAAGAAATAAAGCTATAAGAGAAATTACTGGAGTGTCATATGTGGATGATAATATGATGAGGGGTAAGTGGAGATGGTACGGGATGCTCTTCACACTCCCCAGGAGAGATTAGTTCACCAAACTTTCAAACTGGGCTCCACTAGGTACTAGAAAAGGTGGATGGCCCAGGCCTATATAGCTGAGGACTAAGAAGCGTGAAAGATGAGAAGATGAATAGAGAAGTATTGATTTAAAAGATTAAGATAGAGACGACTGGCGAAAGCTAACCGAGGCCCTTTGCGTCACTATGTGTAGGATGAGATGATGATGATGTGTGCATCAAACCTATCAATGTTTTATGCCTATGTTTCTAAGTGGGTATAAGTCAAATAACCCCCAACATTTTGCCACCCAACTTTTCGCCGCCAACAATTTGCCACTAATATTTCGTCGCCAACATTTCGCCACCAACAATTCGCCGCCAATATTTCGCCGCCAATATTTCGCCACCAACACTTCGCCGCCAACACTTCGCCGCCAACAATTCGCTACCAACACTTCTCCGCCAACATTTCGCCACCAACAATTCTCCGCCTACATTTTTGCCACCAACACTTCGCCGCCAACATTTTGCCACCAACAATTCGCCGCCAATATTTTGCCACCAATTTGCTGCCAACATTTCGCCACCAACAGTTCACCGCCAACAATTCACCACTAATATTTTCGCCACCGAGAATTCACCACCAACATTTTGCCATCAACAATTTTGATGCCAAATATGTTGCCACCCAACAGTTCGCCGACAATATTTTCCCACCAACAGTTTCGCTGCCAATATTTTGCCACCAAGAAATCGCCCCCAATATTTTGCTGCCAACTATTCACCGCCAAAATTTCGCTTACCAACAATTCGCAGCCAATATTTCGTCACCAACAGTTCGCCGCCAATATTTTGCCACCAACAATTCACTGCCAACATTTTGCCACCAAAACTTTGCCGCCAACATTTAACCACCGACAATTCAACACCATCATTTCACCACCAACAATTCACCGCCAACATTTCGCCACCAGCAATTTTCCGCCAATATTTCGCCACCAGCAATTCCCCGCCAACATTTCACCACCAAGAACTTGACGCCAACATTTTGCCACCAACAATTCACCGCCTACATTTTGCCACCAACAATTCGCCACCAATATTTTGCCGCCAACATTTTGGCCACCCACTATTCACCGCCCACAATTTACTGCCAACATTTTTCCACCAATATTTCCCCACCAACAATTTGCCGTCAATATTTCGCTAATAATAATTTGCCTCCAACATTTTGCCACCAACAATTCGCAGCCAACAATTCGCCGTCAACAATTTTCCACCGATCCGCTGCCAACATTTCGCCACCAACAATTCGCCACCAACATTTCGCCCCCCAACATTGTGCCACCAAACAATTTGCCCGGCAATATTTTGCCACCAAAATTTTCCGCCAATATTTCTCCACCAACATTTTGCGAATAACATTTGTCGCCAATATTTCGCCACCAACATTTCGCCGCCAACATTTCGCCACCAACAATTCGCCGCCAACATTTTCGTTACCAACAATTCGCAGCGAACATTTCGCCACCCACAATTCGCCGTCAACATTTCCCCACCAACAATTTCGCTGATAATATTTTGCCACCAACAACTCACCACCAACATTTCAACACCAACAATTCACCGCCAACATTTCCCCATCAACAATTTGCCACCAACATTTCGCCATCAGCAATTCGCCGCCAATATTTCCCCCCACCAACATTTCGCCACTAACAGTTTGCCGCCAACATTTTGCCACAAACAATTTGACCTCAACATTTCGCCACCAACAA
>NC_090736.1:59236079-59238579 GCF_036898095.1 Palaemon carinicauda | reverse complement strand
CTTTGATTCAAAGATATCGCTGCCTGGACCAAATCCAAAATACAGAAGAGAAGATAAGTGTAGTCCTGAAGGAAAATGCCTGGGGGGGGGGGGGGGGGGGGTTGGGGGGGGGGGGTCACCCACCATGTGCGGAAATGTGATCTTGACGTTCAGAGGGCTATTCATGATAATGGGGATAAAGTTTTGTTACGATGGGGTATCTATAACATACGTGATAGGTACCACGAGATCACCTACTACCACTGTCAGAGGTATGGACATCTTGAAAAAGATTGCAAGTCTAAGAATGATGATAAAGTCTGCGGGAAATTTTCAGGTAGACGTTCCACCAAGGAGTGTAATTCACAAGTGTCAAAGTGTATAAACTGCACAAAGTTAAACAAACCAAGTGACCACACAGTAAATTCAAGAGACTGCAAAGCTTATAACTTGGAATTGAAAAGACTAGAGGAAAAAACTCATCATGGTTACTAGGGATGTCATAAACTGTGGCTATGTAAATATACAATCTTTAGGTAATAAGACTGTTCAAATTCGAGAATTGATAAACGAGAAATATATGGATATGCTATCATTATCTGAAACATGGTTAAATAACTTGGACAAGGCAAAGATCACTGAAATGACCCCCCCCCCCCCTAACCCCCATATGCCTTCTTTCACATACCGAGAGAAGGTAGGTCAGGTGGGGGTGTCGGACTCTTTATTCATAAAAGTTACTCAAATCTCAAAATGTTGAAAAGAATTAATGTAAGAAGCTTTGAATATAAATATAATTTACGCCAAAAAACAGAAAAATATCCTTCGTAACAAACTACAAACCTCCTAAAACAAACACTAGTATCTTTTTTGAAGAATTCGGTGGTCTCATTGAGATGATTGTCATGGAGAAAAACGAATAGTTATCTGTGAAGACTTCAATTTTTGGATGGATGACGCATCAAAGCCTGACGCTTTGGCATTTAGTAAGTTACTAGAATCATATCAACTAGTGAATAATGTCAACTGTACAATTACTTTAACTGGACATACGTTAGACTTAGTTCTAAGTGACGACATGAATAATATTGGATCTGATATAAAGGTTGAAGAGAAATTTACTTTCTCCCTAGTACACAAACTTATTACGTTTAGTCTACCTCTACAGTAACATGCATTAGTAAAGGAAATAAACTTTAGGCATAAATAAAATTTTTCTCCTACCGTATTTATTGAAGAAGTTACAAAAAAAAAATAAATTATGCTATCAACATCCCTGTGATCATGATCACCAACGACTGTTAGGCGCTAAGTGTGCTAACTGTCTTATGACCACTTATAACAAAGTGAGTAAAAGTGAATATGACACCATATGCCCACCGATGGAAAAGACTATAACGGTAAAAGACCAATCTCCTTGGTTTGATGGAGAGACTTTGGTTAAAAAATAGGGAAAAAAGACATAAAGAAAGAAATTGGAATAGGTTAAAAACTGAAAGTACTTAGGTAGAATACAAAACTGCTGGGTGTCAATATAACTATCTACTAAGAAGGAAAAAAAGTGAATACTATAAGAGAAAGATCCTCGACGCAGCATCAGACATAAATAAGTTATATTATCTCCTGAATAGTATAATGGGAAATGTAAAAGAAAGGAAACTACCTGATGGATAGTGACCAGGAAGTACCAAATAATTTTCTAGTATTCTTTAAAAACAAAATTTAAAATATAAGCAGGTCATTTCTACATACTCAACATCAGATTAACGATACACCAGGCACACAGACAAAATTAATATGATTTAACATAACACAAGATGACATCACCAGAATTATCAAGTGAGCAAAGAAAACAAACTGAGCGATCGATCCTATGCCAATATCTGAAATAATTGGACAGAAAGACTTTTCTAGTCTACCCGAGATAATAATGAGAATAGCAAATGCAAGCATTGATGAATGTAAGTTTCCTAAATCGGAGAAAATGGCTTTAGTCACACCAGTTCTGAAAAATGCACTGGACTACCAAGAATTAAGCTCATATAGACCTATTTCAAATCCACCCTCTATCTCAAAAGTGCTTGAATATGTAATTCTTGAACAACTAGTCAGTCGCTTAGAAGTAATAGAAGTTTAGCCTGACAACAAATCTGCTTACACAAAACTATACTCTACGGAGACAGCCATTTGGTCTGTTGTAAATGATATGCTAGAAATGATGGATGAAAATAAATGTCATATGTTAATACTGCTCGATCTCAGTGCTGCTTCTGATACAGTTGTGTATGAACTGCTACTAAATGATCTACGGTCCATCGGCGTTGAAGATCAAGCCTTCGAATACCTAAAAGACTACTTAGCTGGTAGAAATTACTGTGTTCAAATTGGAAACCCTTATTCATCATTTGATCCCTTAAACGAAGGGGTACCCCAGGGGAGTGTACTTCGCCAAATCTTATTCTGCATCTATACTATTGGTCTATCAAAAATACTACAAAGGCATGGTATGAAGTTCAAACTA
>NC_090736.1:59226079-59228579 GCF_036898095.1 Palaemon carinicauda | reverse complement strand
CAGCTTTTATCTTTCGACGCCAAATTCGATTTAATATCAGCTTTTCAAGTCTAAGAATAACTTTAGGTAAAGAACAGAGTTACTGATTCACATATATCAGTTTCACCTCAATAAAAATAAATAAATAAGTTTCTAACTAGATCATAATCACATTTACTCATTTTTTCTTTGGGGATGTATGAATTTGATGGATCTATAGATGTATGTCCTAGATTGATTTACTATTGTATGAAGCTTTTAAAAACTGTGTAGAATATATAAATCAACTTTTGATGGCCTTCATGGACGATGAAAAAGCCTTTCATAGTGTGCGTTATTATAGAGTTCCTCTTAAATATGTAAATTTGATTAAGTCTGTTCATGAGCATAGTAAGTTCAAAGTTAATGTTAATGAAGTCCTATCAATTGAATTTCCAGTGAACAGAGGAGTACTCCACGAGAATGTGTTATCACCTATGTAGTTTATCCTCCTCATGGATTTTGTATTGCATAGAACAGTTGGGGGATGGTGGAGAAGGATTGTACTGCATTGGTAATGGGAAATTAGCTGACCTACAGTATGCTGATGACGCTGTCTTTATTAGCAGAACACTACAAGATTTGCTATGCTTGCTTACCAGAATGCATTTAATATCAAATAGGTTTAATGGAATATTGAACAAATTAAATCAAATAATGACTAGGTTAAGTAAAATTTGGAAATCTAATCACCTGAAATTACATATAAAAATCAGGCTATATATCAGTTTAGTGAGATCGCTGTTACAGTATGGACATGAATCATGTTATGACAATGAAACAATATCCAACAGATGAAGTAGGTTTGAGAACAAAGACCTCCGAGAATTATTAGGAGTTAAATGGCAGGACAGGAATAGAAATGAAACTATAGCACAGATTATTGGAGTGCCATATGAGGATGAAATCACGCAGAGGGGTAGATGGTGATGGGTTGGACATGCTCTTTACACTCGACAAGTGGGATTAGTTCATCAAACTTCTAACTGGGCTCCACAAGGCACTATATGATCTTGTTGGAAGACCCAGGCCTACACAGCTCAGGACTGTGAAGCTTGAAGGAGGAGATGATGACTGAAGAAGTATTGATTTAAAAGTTCAAGAGACGACTAGCAAAATCTAACCGAGACCCTTTGCATCAATAGGCGTAGAGATGATAAGGATGAAACTGGTAGATTTATGGATGCATCACTTTGTTTAATAATAATAATAATAATAATAATAAAAGAACATGTCTTGTCTATAATCAGCTTAGTGAAAATTGTTGTTTGTTGATGTGCGATCTATCGATATCCTTTCATAATTTAAAAAAAAAAAAAAAAAAAAAAATCAAAATCTATGACCGTACAATTTTACATAAATTGCAATTCAGCATCAGCAGTTTTATTTACTGTATTTGAATTTTTGACACCGTTATGATTCCATATTAATTGAACCGGTGATTATGATATTATTATTGTTATTATTATTATTATTATTATAGTAATCTAGAAATTATATCGGGAAAAACTCTAGCTATCATTATTGTTATTAATATTATTAATAGATAACATTAAAATATTTACATCGATACGCGCACACAAACATTTTGAACCTTTCCCACCCTCTCCCCCCTAAGCAAGAGACGGGGAGAGATCGAATAGTCATACGTCTGACAATACCGCTCAGTGTGACAGAATGTACATATATATATATATATATATATATATATATATATATATATATATATATATATATATATATATATATATATATATAAAACCATCGCCCAAGCCCCCGTTCAACCAAGCTAGGACCAGCAAGGGCCAGGCAATGGCTGCTGATGACTCAACAGGTAAACCTATAGGCTGACATGGACGGTGAGATTGCAGACACTACAAGAAATTATCGAGCTTGAGCGGGACTTGAACCCCAGTCCGGCAGACCACCAAGCAGTGGCGTTTCCAATAAGCCCCAACATCCCTGAAAGAAAGGAAGAAACCCAGAGAAGAAACAGTGAAACAACGTCGAAGAAGATCTTCGTGACAGAGAGGAGTGGATTACACCAACCTGGAGATTTGATTGCTCCGTCTAACTCGACTCAACAAACATGATGTTCTAAGACCATTTTATTAAATACAGAAGAAAGAGTTCTCTACTTGATATGCTATCATTATTACTTATGAATATAGAGCGTTTCACAGATTCTTCAGACTTCACAACAGCCATTTTGGTTTTTCTAATTTTTCTTAATTTCCCCAAGAGTGACATCTTTACACCCACCCAAATACAGTTATATACATACATATATATATATATATATATATATATATATATATATATATATATATATATATATATATATATATATATATATATATATATATATCAACCAAAAAGTGGTTAGGCAAAAATTTGCTTGTCTGCTGCCGGACTCTACAATGTAGATTTGCTGTGAGCGATCAGACAAAAGTCTCCCATCATCATCAATGCGCAATGGCCA
>NC_090736.1:59213579-59221079 GCF_036898095.1 Palaemon carinicauda | reverse complement strand
CCTTAGCGACAGATTAGTTTAAAACGATATTATGAAGTTATCGTTAATGATTGAAGCCTTAATTTTATCGTGGTATATAGGTACATAAATCAGTTACACATTGATGCAGAACGTTCAGAGAATTAAAAAGATAATGGATAAGAATTGAGTTGTACAAATAGCCATCAAGTTATCAGAACCGGTCGTCCAAAATATCTAAGAGAATTGCTACATACCGTTATTCTTATGCTGTCTGGAGACATTGAGTGAAATCTGGGACCAGTACGTCCTACATTTTGTCAATGTCGTCTACTATATTGCAAAATTCGTGGTCTTCATGCAAATATTCAAGACCTTACAGTTGCGTCCAGACAGTATGACATTCTTCTGTGCTCAGAAACTTTGGTTTCTAATATGAGACATTTTAAGAAGCCTATAATGTTGAAACGTGATGCCATCCCTAGGGCCAGGGGAATGGCGGTGTATATTAGGACTGAGTACCCTGCTTCTCATAAGTCCTGCTATGAATGTGGATGTCTCGAGATTTAGGTAATAAAAGTTCGTGGACGGCATAACAACTTTTATTTGTGTTCAATCTACCGGAATCCAGACATGGATGATTTTATCTTTGATTGTCTTCTTACCATTATGGCTAAGATACAAGAAGATGATAAAAAGGCTTCTTTTGCCTTTGTTGGTGATTTAAATACTCACCATAGGGAGGGGTTAACTTCTATCTCTCCTAACGATCGCCATGGCTTAAGAGCTTTAGACGTTGCCTCTGAATCAGGCTGTGAGCAAAACATAGGTGAAGCTACTCACAGGTCTGGTAATTGCTTGGACCTCGTATACACCGACTCCCATGGAAATATAACAAGGATGGTTCTCCAGTCAGGGCATCTGATCATGCCTCAATTTCATTAGTAGTGAAGACTGAGCAGCCTGTCCCTGATGTATCATACTCTTGTTAGATTTGTATGAACTCTCAAGCAGACTGGAATGAGATTTTGCATGATCTTTGGTGCTTGAATTGGCCACAACTATACAGTAGTGCTGATCCTGCTGTCCCTTTGAATGAGAATCTAGTCAATATAATTGATAAGCGTATCTCTTCTCATGTGCTATGGTACCGAGTGAAGGACAAACCGTGGTTCAATGATGAATGTAGAAGTGCTTATTTAGAGAAGCAGGCTGCCTATCTTTTTATGAAGGGTAACAGATCAGATTTGACCTCGAAAAACCTTACTCAGCTTAGAGCTTTTGCTCAGAGAGTTTATGCTTCAACTGAAAAGGATTACAACTTAACCATAAAAGGAACCCTTTATGGTACAAATCAGGAACATAAATGGTGGTGTACCCTTAAATCTGCGCTCTTTGGTGTAGATGCAACAGTTCCTCCATTACTTAAACCAGATGGCTCAGTCACTTACTATCCAAAGGAAAAGGCAACCCTTTTGGCTGATGTTTTTGACAGTAAACAGAGTAATGAAACTTGAACTTCCTCATTCCTGTTTTCCTGAGGCTAAAGTAACTAGTTTTGCTTTTTGATCTCGTGAAATTAAAGCTCTGTGGATGGACCTTGATGCTCATGGAGGTGTCGACTTAAATGGTATTTTTCCTTTGTTTTTTTTATAAAGACTTCAGATATCTTAGCTCCAAAGTTATCTTATTTTATGCAAGTTAGCAAGAAGAGGACCTTTCAACACTTGTTGGAGAATTCGTAATGTTACTCCTCTATATAAATGTGTCTGTTATGCAGTGCTAGAGTGTGGACGTGTTGGGTCGAGCTGTTATAAACGCCCTGAGTCATGTTTTAGCTTTATATTTCTCGCTTAGAATATCATTGAAAAGATATTAGTTAGTCTTATGGAGAAACCAGTACACTATGTCTGCTCCTAACTATAACACAGAGGGAGAACGGAAAAAATGCATAGTAAGTGAATGTAATAGACTCTAAAATAAGAAATGTGTGCATATAGTGACAGCCATCACTGAGAATGAACGGAATCACCTAGATTGGTTATGCCCACACTGCGTACGTGAAGCCAGACAAAACAATTTAGTAATATCAAAATTAAAGGAAGATGTTAGTGTGAGAGATCTGACCCTGAATGAACATGATGCAAAAATAGATGACTTGGAAAACAAACTTGCGGACCTTAGCGCAGACGTAGCAAATTCTACCCAGACCACCGACCTCACTGAGAAAGTAGACATTCTTGCCATGAATATGGAATCAAACCAACACTTCAGACATTGATAGACCCAAAACCGGAGAAACCAACATTTGCTGAAAAAAGTTAAGGAAAAATCTGTTGATAATTAATTCAACACGAGGTCAACTACGAATGGAAATGTTGTTGTAAACTTTGCAAAAAACATGATCAGAGAAGAGGCGGCAAACTAAATTCAGACATTGGTGGCTGACACTGAAACGAGAAAAATCGGAAAACTAAAACCAAAATTAATGATATGCAATGTATACTATGATGAACTTGATGTAGTAAATACTTTGATCAAAGAAATCGCTGCCTGGACCAAATCCAAAATACAGAGAGAAGATAAGTGTAGTCCTGAAGAAAAATGCTCGGGGGGGGGGGGGGGGGGGCACCCACCATGTGCGGAAATGTGATCTTGAAGTTCAGAGGGCTATTCATGATTAATGGGGATAAAGTTTCGTTATGATGGGGTGTCTATAACATACGTGATAGTACCACGAGATCACCTACTACCACTGTCAGAGGTATGGACATCTTGAAAAAGAATTGCAAGTCTAAGAATGATGATAAGTCTGCGGGAAATGTTCAGGGAGATATTCCACCAAGGAGTGTAATTCACAAATGTCAAAGTGTATAAACTGCACAAAGTTAAACAAACCAAGTGACCACACAGTAAATTCAAGAGACTGCAAAGCTTATAACTTGGAATTGAAAAGACTAGAGGAAAAAACTCATCATGGTTACTAGGGATGTCATAAACTTTGGCTATGTAAATATACAATCTTTAGGTAATAAGACTGTTCAAATTCGAGAATTGATAAACGAGAAATATATGGATATGCTATCATTATCTGAAACATGGTTAAATAACATGGACAAGGCAAAGATCACTGAAATGACCCCCCCCCCCCTAACCCCCATATGCCTTCTTTCACATACCGAGAGAAGGTAGGTCAGGTGGGGGTTGTTGGACTCTTTATTCATAAAAGTTACTCAAAATCTCAAAATGTTGAAAAGAATGTGTAACAAGCTTTGAATATAAATATAATTACGCCAAAAACAGAAAAGTATCCTTTGTAACAATCTACAAACCTCCTAGAACAAACATTGGTATCTTTTTTGAAGATTTGGTGCTTACATTGAGATGAATTGTCATGGAGAAAAACGAATTAGTTATCTGTGAAGACTTCAATTTTTTGGATGGATGACGCATCAAAGCCTGACGCTTTGGCATTTAACTAGTGAATAATGTCAACTGTACAACTACTTTAACTGGGACATACGTTTAGACTTAGTTCTAAGTGACGACATGAATAATATTGGATTTGATATAAAAGTTGAAGAGAAATGTACTATCTACCCAGTACACAAACTTCTTACGTTTAGTCTACCTCTACAGAAACATGCATTAGTAAAGAAAATAAACTTTAGACATAAATAAAATTTTCTCCTACCGTATTTATTGAAGAAGTTACAAAGAAAATAAATGATGCTATCAACATTCCCTGTGATCATAATGACCAACGTCTGTTAGGCGCTTAGCGTGCTAACTGTCTTATGACCACTTATAACAAAGTGAGTAAAAGTGAATATGACACCATATGCCCACCGATGGAAAAGACTATAACGGTAAAAGACCAATCTCCTTGGTTTGATGGAGAGACTTTGGTAAAAAAAGAGGGAAAAGAAGACATAAAGAAAGAAAGTGGAATAGGTTAAAAAACTGAAAGTACTGGGTAGAAATACAAAACGCCTGGGTGTCATATAACTATCTACTAAGATGGAAAAAAAGTGAATACTATAAGAGAAAGATCCTCGAAGCAGCAAAAGACATAAGTAAGTTATATCATCTCCTGAATGGAATAATGGGAAATGTAAAAGAAAGGAAACTACCTGATGGATACAGTGACCAGGAAGTAGCAAATAATTTTTTAGTATTCTTTTATAAAAAAAATTGAAAATATAACAGGTCATTTGTATATACTCAACATCAGATTAATGATACACCAGGCACACAGACAAAATTGATACAATTTAACATAACACAAGATGACATCACCAGAATTATCAAGAGAGCAAAGAAAACAAACTCTGCGATCGATCCTATGCCAATATCTGAAATAATTGGACAGAGACCTTTCTAGTCTAGCCGAGATAATAATGAGAATAGCAAATGCAAGCATTGATGAATGTAAGTTTCCTAAATCGGAGAAAATGGCTTTAGTCACACCAGTTCTGAAAAATTGCACTGGACTACCAGGATTTAAGCTCATATAGACCTATTTCAAATCCATCCTCTATCTCAAAAGTGCTTGAATATGTAATTCTTGAACTACTAGTCAGTCGCTTAGAAGTAACAGAAGCTTTGCCTGATAACCAATCTGCTTACATAAAACTATACTCTACGGAGACAGCCATCTGCTCTGTTGTAAATGATGTGCTAGAAATGATGGATGAAAATAAATGTGGTATGTTAATACTGCTCGATCTCAGTGCTGCTTCTGATACAGTTGTGTATGAACTGCTACTAAATGATCTACGGTCCATCGGCGTTGAAGATCAAGCCTTCGAATACCTAAAAGACTACTTAGCTGGTAGAAATTACCGTGTACAAATTGGAAACCCTTATTCATCATTTGAACCCTTAAACAAAGGGGTACCCCAGGGGAGTGTACTTGGCCCAATCTTATTCTGCATCTATACTATTGGTCTATCAAAAATACTACAAAGGAATGGCGTGAAGTTCAAACTATTTCGCAGATGACACACAATTTTAGGTCTCCATAAAATGATATACATGACACTACTGAAACTCATTGTCTAAATGTGCAAAATTTATCATTAATTGATGCCAAGTAACAAACTACCAATTAGCTACGATAGTGAAGATGGGTTGATTTCAATTCTAAGTACAAAATACCTGAATTCGACAGGTATAAGTACAGAAGAATTGTCATTGACTTTATCTTTCTTCGTGGCCAAGTGGCTTAGTCACTGTGTATACAAGCTTGCCGACCAGGGTTCGATTCCCGCCCGGACCCAATCTCTTGTCTTTGTGTGATTTCGCCTGGGGCTCTGATCCCGAGGTCGTTAAGAGAATCCCGACATTAATGTATCAAAAATATATATGGCTTATTTGAATATATATATATATATAATATATATATATATATATATTATATATATATATATATATATATATATATATATAGATAGATAGATAGATAGATAGATAGATAGATAGATAGATAGATAGATAGATAGATAGATAGATATATATATATATATATATATATATATATTATATATATATATATATATATATATATATATATATCTGAGCATCACGTTTTCCCTGTGATTTTTACGTGTATATATATATATATATATATATATATATATATATATATATATATATTATATATATATATATATTATATTATATATATATGTGTGTGTGTGTGTGTGTGTATGAATGTATAATTGCATATAAAGTAACATCATCATTCTTTTATGATTCGAGGAGTCATTACTTATTCTTAACAGAGGCTTCTCAGTTTCCTGGTTGGACTGCAAGCAACAGCTGAGATCTTGGACGCTGGTTGGCAAAACTTAATGTTTGGAACTAACATGGCGTGAACAAGTCACACCAAGATAGTATCATTTAGTGAGAGAGAGAGAGAGAGAGAGAGGAGAGAGAGAGAGAGAGAGAGAGAGGAGAGAGAGAGAGAGAGAAGAGAGAGAGAGAGAGAGATGAGAGAGAGAGAGAGGTTGAACTTCATATCGTTAATGGTTGTTTTGATCTGACGGAAGAGTTTGCAAAGGACGGACATGAGACATTATTCTTAATCTTTCTGACAAGTTTTCAATTTCAGGAGAAACATTGTGTAACGCTTTTGATGAATAACATCGAGAATAATGTGTAAACTGTTGCAAATGTGTGATATTTACGAACAATGATTAGTTTTTCACCATATATGTCAACCTCTGAGCAACCCCTACCTCGACCTCTTTCACGTGAGTGGTAAATCAAAGCTGATTTGTTTATATGTCAAATGCATTCCAATATTTCTACCATATCAACGGACATAACGCAATTCCATATGGTTGAGATCTGACGTTAATCTATCTATCGAATTACATGAACAGCTTCCCTTCTAACCCTCATACAATTTCGTCTGCCATCCACTAAAAACCAGAACTTATTTATTGCTAAGGTGAATTATGAATTCATATTCAAACTTTTAATCTGACCTATACCATGGGAACTTTGAATGCATGAATATTCAATACAGTATAAAGCTTCATCCAATTCAATGGAAATTTTCTTAGAGATCTGGAAATAAAAGAGAAGAAGAAGAAGAATTCTCCGGATGTAAACAATAGAGATCTTCTTAGCTCTAATCTAATCACCTGAAATCCACCATATGTATGAGGAATGTAAATATATACGTAAACATGTGCACATACCATGACCTTTATCGCTTCCAAGGTAATAACAATGCAATATTTAGTTTAGTTTGAAACATGGAGAATATTTTAAATAATATCTATCGTCCGCCACGACCTTTCTAGTCAAGGACCTGGGAAATTTCAAAATATAAGAGATGGAATATCTCTGCGTCTTTATTTCAATGTGTTTGACTAACAAGTTGTCCTGAGGGAGAGACGAGAGGGAGGAGGGGGGAGACAGAAAAGAGAGAGGGACAAGGAGACAGAGACAGAGAAGGAGAGAAATAGAGTTGGAAAGATACACCACGGGCATACTGACAGACAGGCAGGCATAAACAGACCAGGAGAGAGAGAGAGAGAGAGAGAGAGAGAGGAGAGAGAGAGAGAGAGAGAGAGAGAGAGAGAGAGAGAGAGAGAGAGGAAATCTGGCAAACAAGAGAAAGGGAGAAAAAGAGAGATATTTAAGAAGAGAAGGGGGAGTGAAAGAATCAAAGAAACGAAAAAAAAAAGAGCCGTGCTGCACCAGAGGAAGCATGAAACATATATAGAAAGGGGAAGAAGGGAAAGGCAATTTAAAGAGGACATACAGAAATAGATACCCAAACACACACACACACACACACACATATATATATATATATATATATATATATATATATATATATATATATATATATATAATATATATATATATATAATATATTCAACCGTAACTAGTCCTCTACACCTACAGACAAAAGCCTCAGACAGGTTCTACCACTTGAGCCTGCTTATGTTCTTTCTTTGACATTTCATACCGGATAATTTTCTCATTTCGTCGATCCATCGTCTTCTCTTCCTTTCCCTGCTT
>NC_090736.1:59207142-59213079 GCF_036898095.1 Palaemon carinicauda | reverse complement strand
CTCTCTCTCTCAATAATGAGCCAAGGAAGTTATAGGTCTCTCTATCTCTCTCTCTCTCTCTCTCTCTCTCTCTCTCTCTCAATAATGAACAAAGGAAGTTATAGGCCTCCCTCTCTCTCTCTCTCTCTCTCTCTCTCAATAATGAACAAAGGAAGTTATAGGCTTCTCTCGATCTCTCTCTCTCTCTCTCAATAATGAACAAAGGAAGTTATAGGCTTCTCTCTCTCTCTCTCTCTCTCTCTCTCTCTCAATAATGAATCAAGGAAGTTATAGGCTTCTCTCTCTCTCTCTCTCTCTCTCTCTCTCTCCCTTTCTCTCTCAATAATGAGCCAAGGAAGTTATAGGTCTCTCTCTCTCTCTCTCACACTCTCTCTCTCTCTCTCTCTCTCTCTCTCTCTCTCAATAATGAACAAAGGAAGTTATAGGCTTCTCTCTCTCTCTCTCTCTCTCTCTCTCTCTCTCTCAATAATGAGCCAAGGAAGTTTTAGGTCTCTCTCACTCTCTCTCTCTCTCTCTCTCTCTCTCTCTTTCAATAATGAACAAAGGAAGTTATAGGCTTCTCTCTCTCTCTCTCTCTCTCTCTCTCTCACTCAATAATGAGCCAAGGAAGTTATAGGTCTCTCTCTCTCTCTCTCTCTCTCTCTCTCTCAATAATGAACAAAGGAAGTTATAGGCTTCTCTCTCTCTCTCTCTCTCTCTCTCTCTCTCTCTCAATAATGAGCCAAGGAAGTTTAGGTCTCTCTCTCTCTCTCTCTCTCTCTCTCTCTCTCTCTCTCTCTCAATAATGAACAAAGGAAGTTATAGGCTTCTCTCTCTCTCTCTCTCTCTCTCTCTCTCTCTCTCTCAATAATGAGCCAAGGAAGTTTTAGGTCTCTATCCTCTCTCTCTCTCTCTCTCTCTCTCTCTCAATAATGAACAAAGGAAGTTATAGGCTTCTCTCTCTCTCTCTCTCTCTCTCTCTCTCTCTCTCTCTCTCCCAATAATGAGCCAAGGAAGTTTTAGGTCTCTCTCTCTCTCTCTCTCTCTCTCTCTCTCTCAATAATGAACCAAGGAAGTTTAGGTCTCTCTCTGTCTCTATGTCTCTCTGTCTGTCTGTCTCTCTCTCTCTCTCTCTCTCTCTCTCTCTCTCTCTCTCTCTCTCTCTCTCAATAATGAACCAAGGAAGTTATAGGTCTGTCTGTCTGTCTGTCTGTCTGTCTCTCTCTCTCTCTCTCTCTCTCTCTCTCTCAATAATGAGCCAAGGAAGTTATAGGTGTCTCTCTCTCTCTCTCTCTCTCTCTCTCTCTCTCTCTCTCAATAATGAGCCAAGGAAGTTATAGGTCTCTCTTTCTCTCTCTCTCTCTCTGCAAATCTGCGGAAAACATCAGCAAAATAATAGAAGAAATTCCAAAGAAAATCCAAGTGTTAAAGAGACTTATAAAGAAAGTCTACATCAATCAACACATTCCATCAAAGAACAATAAGAAGTCCAATATGGTGAATATGCTGATTGATGCAATGGGAAAAAAGAATGCCAAAATGGTGTAATACATGTAAGATATGGTATTCCATTAATAATCCTCAACAATTGATTAGAAAATGTGATGCCTGTCATGTCCCAACACACCCCACATGTGCTGAAATACAGCAAAAAATAAAAAATAAAGACACAAAGGTATTCTGCTCAACATGCTTAGTCTGGATAGAAAATATAATTAAGTCGAGACTAAATCTGCAAATAGTTGAAGATAAAGAAGAGGAAGAAGAAGAAACAGAAGAAGAAGAAGAAGAAAAAGAAGAAGAAGAAGAAGAAAAAGAAGACGAAGAGAACAATGAACAGGATATGTGTAAGGATGCAGAAGAAATCATTGATATAACCTATGATGCCATCCAACAACATACTTATGAAGAAATAAATTACCAGATGGAAACAAATAATAGACCCAAGAGACTCTACCCCGGACCTACATAATTTTAGGGAAGAGCAAGAACAAGAAAAAATAGAAAAGAAGGATATAGTCTGCAATATGCTGAAAAGAGGGAATTGCAGATTTGGCGAAAGATGCTACTACAAGCATCCAAAGATATGCCATAATTATGAAATATATGGTAAATGTGCGTATTTAGACGGATATGGAGACGAATGCAGAGATCTCCATCCAAAAATATGCAAAAACCTAAAAGAAGGAAAAGGATGCATTTAAAACAAAAAATGTCGATATATGCATCCTGCAACCATGAATGAAAGTAAGAAAACTCAGCAAACTGAAAAGAAAAATGAAAACAAAAAAGAAACAAAAAAGCAGGCCGTGTATATACCGCGCTTTGAACCAAGAGCCCCAAGATATGAGGCCTTTCAACCCAAACCTGCACATTTAGAGCCCAACTACAAAGAATGCATCTATAATGCCAGGGGTTGGTGCAGATATGGGGACAGTTGCAGGTATACACACACAAATAAATATGAAGGCGAAAGAGCAAATATAATAGAAAAGTTGGATTTTTTAATGGCAGAATTCCTGGAAATGAAGAAAAGAACATCATATCAGAACAGGAAGGAAGCATGGGAGAATCGATATTATTACCAATATTAAATAATGGGGATAAAACACAAACCATAATCGTAATGAATGCACAGGGTTTAGTCACGAGTAACTCTAAAAGGAAAATAGAGTTCTTAGAAGAACTAACCCAAATTGAAAAAAATAGATATATTAAATATAAGTGAAACATGGTATTCCCAAGAAACTGGCAGTGATGACCAGATAAAGGGTTTCCAAACTTATAGATCAGACAGAAAAAATAGGAATCAAGGGGGAACCGCAATATATGGAAGAGACATAAATCAAGGAAAAGTCGTTGAAAAATACAGCAACACAGAATGTGAATTGATTGCGGTAGAATTTGAATTTGAAAAACTAATGAATATTGTAGTTTACAGACCCCCAAACACTAAGGAGTTTGACATAATAATAGAAAAAATAGATGATATATGTAGAAACCATAAAGACTGGAATATACTCCTATCCGGAGATTTTAACTTTCCTTTCGTGGATTGGAAAGAACGGATAGAAGAAAGTGGTTGTATGTATACATATAAAAAAGATAGTAATAGTAGCGCAGAAGATAAGAGGCAATTTGAAAAGCTTCAAGATATGCTATTAGAACATAATATGCAACAAATAAACCACATTCCAACAAGAAAGGAAAATGTCCTAGACCTAGTATTTGTGAATGAGGTGAATTATGTTAAAGAAATAATAGTGTATAACACGGGAATTTCAGACCACAATGTCATAGAATTGATAGTTCATTCCAAAGCAAGTGATCACAGAATTAATAAAAGCACAAAACTTTGGGAAGGATATGGAAAATATAACTTTTACAGTAGGAATATAAAATGGTCAGAAATAAATGAAGAGCTGAATAAAGAATGGAAAAATGTATTTATAAGTGATAATATACAGGTAAATACGGATATACTGTACAAAATACTGGAGAAAATTGTTGAAAAATATGTACCGAAAAAAAACAATAAACAAAAGACGTGCATACCAAGAGACAGAAGGATCTTATTTCAGAAAATTAAAAAGTGGAAGAAAAATCTTGCAAAAGAAAAAATGTGTGGAAAATGAGGGAAATAAAATGTAAGATAGAAAATGCAGAACAAAAGATTATACAGTCGAAAGAAAATGAAAAAAGGGACTTAGAAGAAAGGGACACTTCAAAATATAAAAAGAAACCCCAAAGTACTTTACTCCTATGCAAAAAAGATGAATAAAAGGAGAATAGAAATAGGCCCTCTAAGAATTGAAGGACGGCTAACGAATGAAAAAAAGGAAATATGCAACATATTAGCAGAAAAATATAAGAGTGAGTTCACGCCAAGAATTGCGAATGAGAATAATGAAACAGAAATGAGAGAAGAAAATGTTGAATATCTAACGGATATAGATATTAATGAAGCAGATATTGTCACGGCTATAAACGAAATTAAAAATGGATCGGCAGCCGGACCAGATGGAGTTCCAGCGATTTTGTTAAAAAAAACTGCAAACACTATCGCGAAGCCGCTTGCAATACTGCTAAGACAGAGTGTAGATATGAGCGAGATATATGTTAAACATAAATTAGCTTATATAACCCCTATCTTCAAAAGTGGATCAAGACTAGAGGCAAGCAATTATAGACCTGTTAGTCTAACATCACATATTATGAAAGTGTATGAGAGGGTAATAAAAAAGAAAATAATCAACCATTTGGTCAAAAATAATTTGTTTAATATGGGTCAACACAGTTTCGTACCTGGAAAAAGTACACAGACCCAACTGATAGCACACTATGAAAACATATACAATAATATGATAAATGAAAAAGACACAGATGTGATCTATCTAGATTTTGCAAAAGCCTTTGACAAGGTAGACCATAACATATTGGAGAAAAAAATGAAAAAGCATAATATTGTGGGAAAGATAGGAAAATGGGTAAAAGAATTCCTGCAAAACAGAAAACAGATAGTGGTTGCAAATGACGAGAAATCAGATGAAGCCCAGGTAATATCTGGTGTGCCCCAAGGTACGGTATTAGCTGCACTGCTATTTGTTATTATGATCTCAGACATAGACTGTGATGTTGAAAACTCCGTAGTGAGAAGTTTCGCCGATGACACAAGAATAAGTAGAGAAATTACTTGTGATGAAGATAGGAACTCACTACAAAGAGATCTAAACAAAATATATGAATGGGCGGAGATAAATAGGATGGTATTTAACTCCGATAGATTCGAATCAATAAATTATGGAAACAGAGAAGGAATGGTGTATGCATACAAGGGACCTAATAATGAGACAATCACAAACAAGGAAGCAATTAAAGACCTTGGTGTAATTTTAAATAGGAATATGTTATGCAACGACCAAATAGCAACACTGTTGGCTAAATGTAAAGCAAAAATGGGAATGTTATTCAGACACTTTAAAACAAGAAAAGCTGAACACATGATTATGCTTTACAAAACTTATGTGCGTAGTACACTCGAGTACTGCAATGTGATATGGTACCCACACTACCAAAAGGATATTGCGCAAATAGAGAGTGTACAAAGGTCCTATACTGCTAGAATAGAAGAAGTTAAGGACCTTCACTACTGGGAAAGACTGCAATTTTTAAAACTATACAGTCTAGAAAGGAGAAGAGAACGCTACATGATAATACAAGCATGGAAGCAAATAGAAGGAATTGCTGAAAACATCATGGAGCTTAAAGTATCAGAAAGAGCAAGCCGAGGTAGATTAAAAGTGCCAAAAAGCATTCCAGGTAAACTGAGAAAGGCGCACAGGACATTAATCCACTACGCACCAGCATCGATAATGCAGCGACTATTTAATGTGCTGCCAGCTCATCTAAGAAACATATCAGGAGTGAGCGTAGATGTGTTTAAAAATCAGCTCGATAAATACCTAAGATGCATCCCAGACCATCCAAGACTGGAAGATGCAAAATACACCGGAAGATGTATTAGCAACTCTCTGGTGGATATACGAGGTGCCTCACACTGAGGGACCTGGGGGAACCCAAACAAAAAATAAGGCAATAAGGTAAGGCGCTCTCTCTCTCTCTCTCTCTTTCTCTCTCTCTCTCTCTCTCTCTCTCTCTCTCTCAATAATGAACCAAGGAAGTTATAGGTCTCTCTCTCTCTCTCTCTCTCTCTCTCTCTCTCTCTCTCTTTCTCTCTCTCTCTCTCTCTCTCTCTCTCTCTCTCTCTCTCTCTCTCTCTCTCTCTCTCAATAATGAGCCAAGGAAGTTATAGGTCTCTCTCTCTCTCTCTCTCTCTCTCTCTCTCTCTCTCTCTCTCTCTCTCTCTCTCTCTCTCTCTTAAATAAATCATTGGGTACTTTGATCTGCCTCTCTGTCTGTCTATCTAGAATTGGCGTGTTTGAGCATAGAAGATATATC
>NC_090736.1:59174642-59202142 GCF_036898095.1 Palaemon carinicauda | reverse complement strand
CAAAGTGTCTGTAGATCAAAGTGCTCCCTCTATCAGGTGTCTGACTGAGACTAAAGAGCTTTAGCCCAAAATGCTGTAGACGAAAAGTGCTAGACCATATATATTATTATACTCTGGTCTCGTGTCTGGGAACAAAAAAATATAATATATACAATATATATATATATATATATATATATATATATATATATATATATATATATACATGCATACACACACACACACACACACACATATATATATATATATATATATATATGCGTGTGTGTGTGCGTGTGTGTGTACTGAAGAACGACTTACTTTTCAATACGTTTACATCACCTAAGATTTTTTTTCATTCCACTACATGTCTTGTAACTCATAAAGCTTCACAGACTTTATCTACAGGCCATACTTTAATTGGAAACTGTAACAAACTGAATTGAAAGCAACCAGACCGTAATAAACTAAACTCATTTTTTTTTCTTTTCGAAAAACGCTGTTGTTTGCCGAACGGTATAGCATTCTAAAATTCTTTTCTAAAATTCTCCCTTATACAATAAAGAACAAGTGTCAGGATACACACACACACACACACACACACACACATATATATATATATATATATATATATATATATATATATATATATATATATATATATATATATATGTGTGTGTGTGTGTGTGTATTTCCTGCTACGCTGAGCGGCAGGGAGGAGAGGAGAGTAGTCATACCCTGGTGAGCGGGGTACCCAGAGGGGTGCACTCGGATACCACAATCTCCCACAAATTGCCGAATAAGTGGATTATAGTTAGGAAAGTGGATGGAGTTTAAAGGTTTAAAGGCCGTCATGAATGGCAGCGGCAAGGGACAGTGACATTGCCCTATCGAGCAGGACAATGCCCTAGTGACTGACCTCATATACATATAATCAGCATCAAGGCCCCTCTCCACCCATGCTAGGACCAAGGAGGACCAGGCAATGGCTGCTGATAACTCAGCAGAGAAGATTTATAGACCCCAAAACACCCCGTTCTTCACCTCTCAAGGATGGTAAGGTTGCTGTGACCAAATAAACTAACGAGTTTAAGTGGGACTTGAACCCCTGTCTGGCATTCACCAGTCAGGGACGTTACCACATCGGCCACCACGACCCGTGGGAAGGATTGAATCTGTGTGCGTGTGTACACATTTATCTAGATATTGAACAGCCATTTTTGACAATTTGCGTACACTAGTAAAATTTAGTGATGGGATTAAAAGGGAGCCCACGGTTTCCTCCGAAAGCATCAACATGACTAGTCGCCTGTATGTTATCATTCACAAGTGGACTCGTAACATAAGGAACATAACACATATAGGAATATGGCATATCGGCCATAAACTAGGACGGGGTGTTAAAGGTAGTGTGCTGATAAATCATACTGATCCAACGATTTCTTTAGGTCTTAAGGGTACATCCAGGCACACCATTATATATTGTTTCTCTTCCTTTTTTTTTTTTTTTTTTTTTTTTTTTTTTTTTTTCAAGTGAAGGATCTGCTTTAATGTTGTTACTGTTCTTAAAATACTTTATTTGTTCGGTACTTCTCTTGTAGACCTTTCTGTTATTTTCCTTGTTTCCTTTCCTTAACTGGGCTATTTTTCCTTGTTGGAGCCCATGGGCTTATAGCATTCTGCTTTTCCAACTAGGGTTACGGCTTAGATAATAATAATAATAATAATAATAATAATAATAATAATAATATGTGATAAACAGTTTGTCCATCTCTGAATGCATGATATATCAATATTTTTTTTCTATTAATTCATAGAAGCTGTACAGTATATGTTTGGGTTAGTAATGATAAATCGTTTGCGAATGAAGGATTTTTCAACTCTGGATATTTTTCATTTTTAACTAAAAATGTGTACTATTTTATATCAATGACTTGAAGATAAATGTCTACAGTAATTGGTAATCTGTTGGTACTAAATATTAATTTTTGTATTGCATATCTTAATACTGACATTTAAAGCTCTTTAATTGTATTGCTCTTCCTTTGGTTAACGTCTCAAAATGTAGACTAGGACTGTCCTAAATGCATATCTACTGTCGCAGCTTCAGAACTACTATTTCCTCACGAATGGTGGCCGATGGGGTAACGTCCCTGACTGGTGAACGCCACACTGGGCTTCGAGTCCCGCTTAAACTCGTTAGTTTCTTTGATCGCTGCAACCTCACCATCCTTGTGAGCTAAGGAGGGTGGTGGGGTTTGGGGGAGCTTATAGATCTGTTTGCCGAGTCATCAGCAGCCATTGCCTGGTCCTCCTTGGTCCTAGCTTGGGTGGAGAGGGGGCTTAGGGTACTTATCATATGTATATAAGGCGATTCTCTAGGGCATTGTCCTGCTTAATAGGGCAATGTCACTGTCTTTTCCTCTGCCATTCATGAGCGCAATTAAACCTTTATACGAAACAGCGTTACAATATTGTTTTATTTGAGAGGAATGGAATTGAGTCCGAGATCAATGCAGATCCATACCAAATTTCTGAGGGAGTGTGTAAGCTTCACAATTTGGGGTGCTTTGAACATTAGATGGCGTTCCTGTGGAACCAACGTCGCTCTAACTGCAAAGAATGAAATCGGTAGCTTCGTGAAATTCTGTGAAGCCTTTTGAAAAATAATTTTTGTTTTTAAGAAATATCTTAAATTTTCGTAATTATATTTCTTTAATATTTGTTGAATGTTTTCCGAATTTCCAAATATTTTTGTATCAAATTTTCACCACCGTAACTTTTATATTCAAGTGTAGTTCCAAAACTCAACGTAGTCCTGAAGAAGGGTCACGAAGTGATCCGAAACACGTGTCGACACCAAACAATAAATGGGGGAAAATACATGTAGTTCTGCTGTTATCCTGAAAACTATCTGCTCGACATTTTGTCGGAAGAGAAACTGTCTTCGAATTTTGGACGCCAAAAGACATTGTCTATTTATTACACACACAGACACACACACACACACACACACACACACACACATATATATATATATATATATATATATATATATATATATATATATATATATATATATATATATATATATATATATATATAATCATTTTCTGTGAGGAGATGCCTTAACATGGTGAAAGGGTTTGTGTATCGCCATAATCAGGGTCACCCATGCTAGGGCGATCAGACGAAAATCTCCCACCACCACCAATCTACACTGACAAGCGTAGTGGTGAAAATTGTCCAAACCCCAGAAATCAATTGACATGTCTGAGATCTTTGCCCGGCAATGGACTATAAATGATTGCATTTGTTGTTGTTAATATATATATATATATATATATATATATATATATATATATATATATATATATATATATATATGTATATATGTATATGAGCTAAATCTGATGATCTTGATGGGGGTTGTGAAGGCAACAGGACGTCAATACGCATGTTTAAGGAATTACTGTGCATCCTGAATGTAAGATATCTCACATTCCCCTTTCATTTTTCACACAGTTTCATTTAATATTCAGTTTATTTATTTATCTGTCTTAGGTATAGCAAGTTTTTGTGGTTGAGGGTTAATGAATAAGATCACTGAACACCATAGAGACAAAGGAAACTCCAGTTTGGGTAAGAAGCAATGCATTCGTCCCTTCAATAAATATCAATGTTACTGACTTATCTCACCAGATTTTCATGCAGAATTGCTAAATAGGATTGAAGCTTATCCAGGAAGTGTTATCTGAATGCTGAGTGAAAGCCTCTGTATCTTGCATGAAATTCATTTTAGCTAGTTTCATAAAATTATCTCATTTCTATCAACTAGTTTCATGAAACTATCCCACTTCTATCAACTAGACTCATGAAATTATCCCACTTCTATTTACTAGTTTCATGAAATTATCCCACTTCTATTTACTAGTTTCACGAAATTATCCCACTTAATCAAATAGTTTAATGAAATTACCCTACTTTTATTAACTAGATTCATGAAATTCTCCCACTTCTGTCAACAATTTCATGATATATCCCAACTTCTATCAACTAGTCTAATGAAATTATCCATCTTCTACCAAATAGTTTCATGAAATTATTCCACTTCTATTAACTAGTTTCATGAAATCCTCCCACTTCTGTCACCCGTTTCATGAAATTATAACGATTCTATCAACTGGTTTCCTGAGTGACCATCAGAATTAATTTTCCACATTTTCTCCATAATGTAACAGAATGACCAAACCTTAATTGGCGATGGTAATGCATACGTAAACTCATTTCTGTGCCAAAGCGCTAAAGGATTATGGAAATGACCATCGACTTTTAACATACAAGTTCAGTGATCTCTTAATCTTCAGCCGTTTTTAAAACGACCAATACAGCTGAATGTATTCTCTCTCTCTCTCTCTCTCTCTCTCTCTCTCTCTCTCTCTCTCTCTCTCTCTCTCTCTCTCTCTCTCTCACACACATAAATTTTCTTCTAAAGATATTTAAATATCACTGAAAATGATATTGCTGCTGGGAAATGAAATGGGTTAGTAATGAGTATCGAGCTACCGTCATTGAATTTCAAACTATTCTTGCAGAATTTTTCATGACATTAATAATATTATTTCAAGTTTAAATAACACCTATTACATATATCAAGTTGAGATTTTCAAAGAGAATTTTTTGGTATTTTTTTTTTCTTACTTTTCTTCAAGAATTCTACGAGTTCCTTTAGTTACCAATAGAGCTGCGTGTATACCTATGCATCGTATGGGGACTCTCCATTTACGTTTCATGAATTAACCATATAATCCTTAAAATTCCATTTAGAACAAACACCTTTTTTGCTGAAGACTGGAAAACATATACTGTACACATAAAGAATTGCAGATTTATGTATGTAAAAAGGAATTTCGAATGATATTATCCTGACAAAATTCCAAATCGTAATTTTCCACCCATATATTTTTCTACCTGAAATGCGTATAACTCCAGCTATACACACACACACACACACACACACACATATATATATATATATAGATATATATATATATATATATAGATATATATATATATATATATATATATATATATATATATATATATATATAGATATATATATATATATATATATATATATATATATATATATATCTATATATATATATATATGACCCGTGCAGACGGATAATGAGATTTATTACAAATGGTTCGTTCGTTAGTGCACAATACACAACTACCCTCTCAGGTGAGGGACTTATCAACTCTAGTGCTCACCGGCAACTAACTACTGCCTTCGTTCCCAAAATGCAACCATTGCAAAATATGTCGACACATAGGTTTCTGTGGAATACGCATGAATGTTGAGTTCATTTACCTTGATATAAAACACACATATATACATGAATTAGGACATTACCTACCCCCCCCCCCCAAGCTCCTCACTCCGGAAGGAGGTGTGCACTCGCCCTCACTAGTCTATGATATATGGAGGACACTCCAACCCAGAATAGGCATGATATGTACTTAACAGAAATGCAACATAAAATATATATATAGAAATCACCCCCCCCCCACACAAAAAAAAAAACACATCTTCCACAATAAATAAAAAATGAAATATTGCATGTAAAAATGTACACAAAACAATATAAATAATTACACTCATTGCTTCTTAAGACCTCTGCAACCAAAACACAGAATACCCAAAGTGAAAAAAATCATATCATCTGGTCTACATAACCTCATCAATAACCTCCCTCTGGTTGCTGGCAATACGGGCTTCTTGGGCAGGACAGGGGTAGGAATAGATATTCCTTCATCCCTCGATTTTATTTGTCCGGGTTTACGGCACAATTTCGCAACACAACTAACTACCACCGTTTCACCATTTATTTACATCACTACAACACTTGCACTTGTAATTTCCAACCAGTGGTCACTAGCCGTTTTCCCGAGAAAATCATTCATCTTCCCGCCCTTCTCTTATAACATTAAGTATAAGGTATTCACATCTACACATTCTCTAACACTGCCTATCCTCAAGGCTGAACTTTAATCCCGCAGCCACTTGCCATCATATAAATACATGAATAATACAGCATCCACCTGACGGATCTCACTTGACCTATTTAACCTCTGATTGTTTTTGGGTTCACTCAACAATGTTATACGTATTTCCACACTCAGCAAAAATTACCACAACATTTTATGTATGAATTTAGCATCAACATAACATTGTCATCATCACGTTTATTTAAAACACGTCGAAAGAAGAAATGAGGTCTGTTCAAACAACAACAGCAAAGGAAAAAAAATTCTACTCATCAACTCGTGGAATGTCATGTATGCAGGGGTAAGGAGGAACACTTTTGAAAACTACCTCTTCAGGCACTACATATATGTGTGCCTGATGGTGTTCAGACACTGTACTGCTAACAATGCTTTGTATCACAACTGTGTTAGACTTAACCATCTTTACTCGGTACGGACCCAAATACGCTGGCTCTAGTTTGTATTTCCTAGGTTGTAATCGTTTCAAATACACGCGATCGCTCTCAAATACTTTTACCGGTGCGGTTTTGAACCGACCATCATACTTTGAGCTGTGATTTTCATTAGCTCTTTTCAAAAACCTTTCAGTGGTGTTCATTACTCCCTTCAATAAATATAATGAATATACACAGTTGTACCAACCGTGTGTCACACGATCGTACATAAATTATTTTGTATATATTATGCTTGTATCTGCGCTCTTCCCTCGCACTAAAAAGAACCAGAATAGGCATGTTGGCGTGTCGCCTATGTAACATTGTCATTTTCTCGAACATGTATTTTCCTGTTGCCTTGAGGTTTTGTATATAAAGGAGAGTGTTCTTTAATAAAGATAGTCAGTTGATTGCATCCTGCCTTTGAGTTCACAACCCTCTCTCAGCTCGTCAGTTGAATAATTTGGCAATTGTTGCGAATTAATGAGTACCGTATATGGTAACACAGGATCCTGTCCATACACTAAAAAGAAAGGCGTGTCCCTGAGCGAAGCATTATATGCAATGTTCAAAGCTAGTTCAGCTGTAGGAAGCATGGCGTGCTAATGAAGGGGGTCATCAGCCACTAAGTAACGTAAAATCCGCACTACTTCCCTATTATGCGATTCTACTAAGCCATTTGCTGAAGGCCTATATGCGGTCACTGAAAAGTGTTCAATTTTCATCAAGTCCGTGACCGATTTCACTACCTTATTTATAAACTCAAGACCATTATCACTTAACAAAATTTTCAGGCAACCAAACCTAGTAATGAAAGAGCACAGCACCTGGGATAATGAATTTGCAGATTTATCCAACATTGCATAAGTATGAGTGTACCGAGTAAATGCATCCACAAATACACATATATATTTATGTTGTGTTAACCCAGTAGGAAATGGTCCTACTACATCCATATGCACTCTATAGAATTTAATGGGAACCACTGGCCACTTTCTGGCTTCCGGTACAGTGTTTTTATGTTCTTTGAAACAGTTAGAAGCATGCCAACCTTTTATATAATTCTCTATAGACTTTTTATTCCTAACAAAAAGAAGGATTCACGTGCTCTCCTTAATGCTCTATCAATCCCTAAATGCCCTGCTTACGGATTTCCATTTACAATAGGGATGGCTCGTTTAATTAAAGAGGGAGGAAGAACTACCCGTGCACAAAATTCCCCTCCCCTCTTCTTGTAAGCACAATATAACACATCATTTTCAATAAAAAATTTCTCACGAGGCACATTCAGAAATGATGGATAATTTTCCGATTCCCCTTTAATCACTGCTCACACTCTTTCCATCCATTCCTCTTTTTTCTGTCCCTCTCGGACTTCTTTTATGTCCCAACCTCCCAAGTCAATCAAACCTGCATCATCAGGGCATTCATTCTGGACACCCCTGGTCATGTCCTCGGTCATCCACATATATTCCACTTCACCGTTCGTATCTCTCTCTCTCTCTCTCGCTCTTCTGAGTGTACTCTCTTTCTGTCTCTCCTCTTTCTCTAACCCCATTTTCTGAATGCCCATCGGAAGAATTTTCATTCCGATCTCTATTCTCTCTATTTTGATGGGGGTGTTCAACATTTTGGTTACGTTCTTCGTTCCTCTTTTGTGCCGTAGTTGTTACTCCTATTACTGCACCTCTAGACAGAGCATCGGCTACCTTGTTAGCTTTACCTTTTATGTGGCGAAAACCCTTTATATTGAACTCTAACAATCTCTTAATCCATCTCGCTTCACGAGAGGTCAAATCATTTTTATAATACAAATCAGGTAAGGGGCGATGATCACTTTGCAACTCAATCGACTGACCTAATAAAAAGAACCGATGCCTGTCTAGAACCCAAAGAATAGCCAAAGCCTCTCGATTGAATGTACTATAATTCTTTTCTGCCCCTTTTAACACACGGGAAGCAAAACAAATTAGTCTCTCTCTGCCTTTATCATCTCGTTGAGAAACTACGCCACCAATAGCTACGCTACTCACATGTGTTGTCACTAAAAACGGGCGATCAAATCTAGGATATGCGAGTAATTCATCGCTAGTTAAGGCAGCTTTCAAAGGGTTAAAGGCCCTTTCTTCTCCCTCTCCCCAATTTATTACTTTTTGTTTCTTTAAAGCATCTAAGGGTTTCGCTATCTCTCCAAAACCTCTTATAAATTTACGGTAATACCCAGCGAGCCCAAGGAACCCAGCTACATCCTTAGAGTTACGTGGCCTGGGGAAATCTGTAATAGCCACTACTTTACTGGGGCAGGTTTGGATACCTTCTGGGGTTATTATGTGACCTAAAAATTCGACCTGTTTACAGAAAAATTTGCACTTTGACAAATTTATTTTCATACCATTACTTCGCAATGCTTCTAAAACTTTACAAATATTAATATTATATTCTTCAGCCGTTTTCCCTGTAATTATGATATCTAAATAAACAAGAACATTATGGCCAATTAAGGGAGACAAAACTGCCATCATTACTCTAGAAAAATGACTTGGAGCATTTTTAACACAGAAAGGAAGAAAATTAAACTCAAATAATTGATCGTTACCTATAAATGCCGTTTTACATTTACTGTCTTCCTGAATGGGTATTTGATATTATCCAGATTTTAAATCAACAGTTGTAAAATATTTGCTATCCCGTACTTTCACAAGTAATTCTTCGGTTGAGGGCAATGGGAATGCATTATCCTTAGTGACTGCATTCAATTTCCTATAATCAACACACAATCTTACTGAGCCATCCTTTTTCCTAACAGCTACAATTGGAAAAGCCCAGGGGGATTCACTCTCCTTGATTTTCCCTTGTTCCTCTAATTTATTAATTTCCCTTTCTATATCTCTCTGGAAATGAATGGGTACCTTATAAGGCATTGACCTGATCGGCTCCGCCTGCCCAGTTTCAATGCTAAAGGAAAATTGATCAATCCTCCCGGGCGGCTCATCTCCAATTGCAATTACATCGGAATAACTATTAACAATGTCACTAACTACAGGCTGATATTCTGATGGACATAATTTTCACGCTTACATAATCAAATTGTGAGTGCGTTCGTCTGTGCGGGCGGGAGTTGTGGCTCCCAACATCCCATTATAAATAATTTCACATAAATCTAATTCACACACAGAATCACTTCCTAAAACAACTCTATTATTTGACAAATTAACTATCGTTATATCAGCTCTGTTCTCTTTAATTTCTGTCAAGCCCTATAATATCATATGAGCCCAATTCTCATGGAGTTTAACAACTACCTTGGTTCCTTCCGCAAGAGGGCGACAGTGTGGCGGTATGTTGCAAGAACAAGCCCCACACCCTGAATCACACCTACTGACAATGGTCCCACAACACAAACTTTCCCCTTACTTTATCAACTGGACTCTTGGACAGAAGGAAAATTTAAACAAAACATATCCTTAAAACTATATTTCTTAAACTAAAATAAATCAAACTATAAGCAATCAAAATAAACACTTAAAACTAGAATCACCAGCATCAAAAACTTTACACTATATATACCATAAACCCCATCCAAATAAACGCAAAAAACCCTAACAAACTTAAATCTAAACCGCACACCAACTCAAAATATATGTTTATATATATTGCGACACAAGCACTGTCGCCACACACAAGCCGAACTGTCTTTTCACGGCAAACTACCACTATATGGTAAACAGGAGTCTCTCTTAATATGCCATAACGTCCTCAACTCCTTGAGTCACAGGTGCCAGTATCATCATCATCATCATCATCGTCATCATCATCATCATCAATCCAAATACACAGGCCAGGTCGTCAACAGTTGAGCAGTCAAATGAGCAGTACAAACAAAATCTTAATACAGGCCAGGTCATCAACAATACGGCCACTTTCTAAAAATCTTGAGTCTCTCCAAAGGAGGAATCACTGCTCAGAAAATCAAAAATCACTTCCTCGCTGGTAAAGAAAAATAATAATTCCAGCGTTCACACAACTGACTCAGGACGCAGTCAATCAAAAAAAGCATTCGCTCCGAAACATTCACCACTGTCGTAACCTAACTAAAAAAATGTAAACAAACAATCTCATTTAAACCAACAGTCTTTCTCACCACAAACGATCGTTAACCTAACTACTTTCGCTCGCTAACACAATATCTCTCTCTCTCTCTCTCTCTCTCTCTCTCTCTCTCTCTCTCTCTCTCTCTCTCTCTCTCACAGGATTTGGCAAAAACAAAAAATAAAAATAAAGCAAAAATAAATCCTCCACATTCCTCCCCCCTTACTTTGCCAAATCCTTCTCACACAACACTTACATTATTTTTTTCATAACCCAGTCGCAGTCGGGAACGGGACCTCTACTCCGAGTAACTGGGCCTCCATATACTCTCTCATTCACTTCTTCCTTATCACAATCATTTGCTACATTAACACTATTCCTATCTAAATCCCTATCATCTAATATATCATGTACAATCATATCTACCTCGTTCTCATCTGGCCCTATAATTACACTCATTTCTGTAAACAGTTCATCCATTTCATCAAAAAAATTCTCAACTTTAGTAAAAGATTCATTCATACTACTAATCATTCTCCTATCTCTCACTCTCGCATTCGTCATCCTTTCTTTTACATCACCTAAGGAAAAGCCACACACACTATAGGTATCATTCATACTCAGCCATGATTCATCTGTAGTAACACATTTATCTTCCAGACACACTTGCACATTTACACCCTTGTCATACTTATTTCTATTCTCACTTTTACTTATAAAATTTCCCCTTCTTTCATCTTTACTTAAAGCTCTTGTATTCTTCCTTTTCTTATATTCTACTAACACCAACTGTTTACCTTCCAGACCTAAGTCCTCATACATACTAGGTTCACCCTTGTTCCTTTTCAACCATTTACTCATCCCAGTCTCTTGGATATACTTAGGTACCTCTTTCCATTTACGCAACTGGTTGTGGTGGGCCCTAATTTTTTCCACAATACCACCCACACACAACTTACCCAAAATGTAACTTAATCCACTCGAACCAACTTCTAACACCTCATAGGGACCTTCAAATTTATCACGCACCTTATTTACATTCATTCTACCCTTTTCAATTACTTCTTTCATCACTCTCTCACCAACTTTAAAGCTTTCAAACCTCTTATTTGCTTTCCTCCACACATCTCTATCATCCTCCGACACACCCAACCTCGGTCTTATTATCTTTTCAAAATTTAACACAAACTTACATGGAGACATACCCGTACTCTTATGCACTGTTGCATTGTAAGCCCACAACGCTCTACCAACATACAAATCCCAATCATTACCACATGTACTCATCATTCGCAAAATTTCAGTTAATGTTCTTACAGTCCTTTCAGCCAACCCATTCGCACTTGGCATATAAGGAGTCGAATACACATGTTCAATACCCCATTCTCTTAACATCTGCTCAAACTCCCATCCAACAAACTCAGGGCCATTATCACTTAACATTCTCACAGGCTTACACACACACATCGGCAACATCACTTGACCAACCATTCTTGCAACGGTCTCGCTCCGTTTATCCTTGATGGGTATTGCATAGGTAAATTTACTCATGTGATCAACCATAACAATCATTCCCACATGTCTTCTCGCAGTCACAGGCAACGAAACACAATCAATCACAAACATCTCAAATGGTTCTTTCATACGTAATCTCAAAACAGGCGGATTAGCATGCACTCTCTGATACTTCCCTTTCTGGCAATCTTCACACGTAGTCGCTACATCCTTACATATCTGACTCAACCCAGGTGTAAACAATCTCTCACGCATGCATTCCCATAATTTATTCTTACCCATATGCCCATATCTGTCATGCACTAACATACACATACTTACTGCTACATGCATTGGAAACACAGGAACATATATATCTTCATCCATTCCTTTATGTAGAAAATAAACAATATTCTTACACACAATAAGTCTCTTACTAACTTTCTTATACACCTCTAAATCAGACGGCCATTCTTCTACCTCAATACTATTCAACATACATTCACGTAACCTTTTAATTTCCTCACATTCATCTTGCATTTCTTCCACCTCCTCTTTAGTCAGTAGATCATCCTCACTCCTCGTAATATCAACCATGCCAACAAAATTTGCCATAAATACACTATTATCTTCTATCACAACTACTTCACATCCATTCTTCAGAAGCAAACCACTACCAATATCAACTGATAAATCATTCTCTCCCATTACAATAAAATTATGTTCCACCTCCATACTTCCCAGTTTTACTTTCAAACGCACTTCTTCCCAAACTAGCAAACTTCCTTTACCTATCCCATGAATTCTCACACTCGTACATTGCCGTTTCACTTCCCAATTGTACCGCTCTATTTCCTTGATAACAGACATATTCACTAATGACACTTGCGCACCTGTATCAATTAAACTACAGTATTCATTCTCATTTATACCCACATACGTCATCATTTTTCCTTTTACACCATGCATACAAATGTTTACTCTCCTATCAATAGGGTCATCCTTATCACACCCATGGTCATCTTCGCTATCTTCCATGCTCATACCACTCGGATTCAAGTCACGCGGACAATCCTCCTTCTTACTCAACAACTTGCAACATCTTTCATTACATTGTAACCTCAATATATACTCCCTTTCAATCTCTTTATTTGCTCGGTACTGCATCGGACGATTCCACCCAAAATACAAATAAACAGTGACACCATATAACATACTTACTACCAACAATACTTTTGATAACAATTCACCCTCAAGCATACTATCCTCCTCCTTATATGCCATTTCTTTCGATACTTCATTCCTAACACTCATTCTAAACTCATCTATACTAGCAGGTATATCCCTATTCAAACCCTTCAATTTAACCTTATTTAACCCACACAAAATACATTTATACACCATGTCATCCCCTTCAAAACTTTGTACCACCATTAAATCTTCCGGCAACCTTTCAAAATTACTATCATTCTCGCTACTCTCTTCTATCTTACCATGCATTCTTGACATCGCATCTGCTATCACGTTCTTACTCCCAGGTACATATTCTAGCTTAAAGTCAAATTCATTTAAATCCTCTATTGTCCTCGCAACTCTAGCATTCACAGACTCTTTCCTAATCATGTACACTAGGGGCTGATGGTCAGTACGCACAATAAATTTCACACCATACAAAAATACCTTCAACGCTTTCACGCAAAACCTTATCGCAGCCAACTCCCTTTCAATTGTGGAATACTTTCGCTCAGCCTTATTAAATGCTTTACTTACATACGCTATCACTCTCAACTGTTCATCTCCGTTTATTCTTTGCATTTGAACCAAGCAACCACCCATACTAATCCCACTAGCATCCGTATATAACTCTAGTATACTCGCATGTTCACTATAATCGGGAAAAGCCAAAGTGACGTCTCTCGCAGCCTCTTCTTTCAAGTTTTCAAATGCTTCAATCATACGCTCATCCCATTTCAGTCTCGTACTATTTCTCTTACCTGTCCACTCATTCAAAGGCTTCCCTATTCCCGAACAATCTCTGACAAACTTCCGACCAAATTCAATTAACCCAAGAAAACCTCTCAACTCACGCACCGTATGAGGACGTGGAAACTCTCTCACCTTACTCACAAACTTTTCACTCTTCCTTATACCCGATTCACTCACCACATGCCCAAGAAATTCCACCTCCCCGGCCAACCATGTACACTTTTCAAGCTTAACTTTCACACCAACTTCTATCAACCGTTCTAATACTGCTCCAAGCAACTGCATGTGTTCCTCAACAGTCTCACTAGCAATCAAAATATCATCAATAAAAACAGTCACCTTCTGTCTATCAAACCCAGCCAAAACTACATTCATCGCCCTCTGGAAGGCAGCAGGCGCATTAGCAAGGCCAAAACTTAATCTCTTAAACTGATAATGACAATTTCTACTTGAAAATGCCGTAATGGGCCTGCTCCCCTCTGCCAGAGGCATCTGGTAATAACCCTTAACTAAATCTAACTTTGTAAAAACTTTCATACCATGCATCTTATACACACAGTCAGACACTACATTCATTGGGAAACGTTCTTTAACAGTTACTTCATTCACCTTCCTATAATCAATACACATACGTAAACTTCCATCCGGCTTTCTTACAGGTACAATAGGGCTATTCCAGGCACTCTCACTCCTTTCTATTACACCCATTTGCTCTAACTCCTGGCACTGCTCTTCTATTTCTCTGGCAATAGGCGGAGAAAAATGTCGGGGACGCTGATATATGGGGGTATCATAACTAAGAACTATCTTAAATTCAGGCAGCTTTGATCCCCCACAATCCTCGTCACCGCGACTCAAAACTCTCCGTCTATCCCATAACATCCTATACAATTGTTCCCTTTCTCCCTCACTTATATTCTCATCTACATTAATTCTTTCTTTCAAACTTTCATAGTCCCAATCGTCATCCTGCTTTATCTTACCCGTCATAACACGTCTCAATTTAACATACCTTTCATCCTCTACATTGACCAACGTATACATACATCCCATGCAATCACCCTCACGTATTCCCCGTATTCTCTTCCTCCTTACAGTTGGCAACAAGCTCACATACACCTTCGGCTCCTTCAAATTCAAAATACCATCATACATATGCACACTTGCTTTCACCAAATTACTTGCTTCCGAACCTTCCACTACATATTCACAATTGTCACTATTGGCAATTCCCAGACTATTCGGCCATGCAACTTTTACACTGACAACCTCACTCGCATCTTTTGACAATTTAACACCTTCTTTTGCTATTAATGGCACACCTTTCCATACCTTCGTACATACACTACCATCTTCATTCAAATAAAATTCCCCACAAAATTTACCCTTAACTTTCATCTCTATCATATTTACACTAGGATGTACAATCATACCGCATTTTTTCAAGAAGTTATAACCTAACAACACATCGTATTTGTCATTTACTCCCTCAACCACATAAAAATCATTATCTTCCATCATCAGCCCCCCAATCATGACATTTTCACGTAACTTTCCTTGCACAGACATACTTAAATTACCGATACCTTTCACTTCACCTTTACACCCCTTAAATTCACACACATCCCTTACCTTATCGTATGCATTCCTAAACATTAAATTGACACCACAACCAGTATCAATCAGACCAACTAGCTCTATTCCATTAAAATTTACTTTTGCACTCATGCAATCATAAGCTCTTTCGCCCATCACGTCTTCATGTAGTAAACCTTCACGAACATGCATCACATTCACTCCGCACACACTCGAGGACTCACCCAGCTGAACCCTCTTACACTCTAGTTTCCCGAACATCCTGGCTGATTTACTCCCTTCTTCCTACATACCCTAGCTACATGCCCATCTGCACCACATTCAGTACACTTACCCCGCGGCTCCTTGCACATTCTAGCATAATGACCATCCTTACCACAATTACCACAAATCACATTCATACGATTACTACGACATCCACTCGCTATGTGCCCAGTCATACCACACCGATAACATTTTATCCCTTTCTCTTTCTTGCACTCACTAACTCTATGCCCTACCTCACCACATCCAAAACAAGCACCTAGAGCCCATCTACATTCATTCTTCTTATGTCCTACTTTCCCACATCTATAACACTTCTCTTCATGGATACAACTACCTGACCTACCTTGCGGCGCACCAGCACTCCTATCCCTCCAAACCTGATTCCCTTGCCTAAACCCTTCATTTGTCCTTACAGGTATTCCCACATTACTCGCCCTAACACTTCTATCTACTACACTATCCGCTACCCTCATCGGTCCTCTCATAACAGCATCTCTAAAACTAACAAATTCTGGCACACTTTCCTCCATTCCAGTTCTTACACTCACAGATTTACTTTCTTTCATACATCTATCCAACTCGTAATCCTCAACTGTCTCTAAAATATCATCCCATGTCAATCTTTCTTTCGTCCACCTCATTTTCTCCTTCCGTTTCAAATTAACAAACTCAGCAACATTCTCGGGTACAGTAGCCAAAAACTTCCTCATTAACTCCTTATTCTCCTTTATGCCTTCATCCCCATACTTCTTCCTAGCTAACGTTTCCAACCTACATACGTACATTGATATAGCTTCTCCTGCATTCATCCTTGCCTCATCAAAATCATTCTTACGCTTATACCTAACACTTCCTTTCATACGTTTTACCTGCTCAATTATTCTCTTTTTCACACTTTCATAATCAACGTCACCTACACTCATTATCACTCCATACATCGTCAACAAATACCCAGTCAAATATTCTCCTAACTCCCTAGCCCAAACTCATTTACTATCACCATACTTATCCTGACAATACCCCTCATACTCCTTGAAAAAATCATATACATCCCTACTGCTATGCTCATTGAACCTTTCACACCGAGGTACCTCTCTCATAAACACAGTCCTACACACATCACGTTCATTCTCACTGCTATCATCACTGTCTACTCCCCTGTTACCTTCTTCCTCATTTGAATACAATGAATCCACTTCCACACTTAAATTCCTATCCTTAACCATTCCCTTCTTACCCTTTTTCTTACTTACCACTTTCACCCATTCACGATCGTCCTTGCTATCAGCCTGATACTTTTTCTTCTCTTTCTTCACATCACTTTTACCTTTCCTTTCATCTTTCCTCTCACCTTTCTGTTCATCCTTACTATGCCTAATTCCCTTATCTTCAATATCACCATCACTATTACTACTATCACTATCACTTCCTTTTCCATTATCACCTACCTTAACCTTCTCTTCCACTACCAACCCATTACCCGAAGCTGAGGACACTCCTCCGACTGCACCTTCACCCATTATAGTTTTCATCATCCCCATGACTTGCCCCATCATATCTTCCAATCGGTTCTCCATTCGTTCCTCATTCTCTTTCATCCTCATCTCAAAACATTCTTCCACTTTTGCTACAGTTCCCTTTAACTCCCTAAGCTCCTTCTGCATCACCGCATTCTCCCAGTTCAACCTCTCATTCTCTACTAGCAACCTCTCCTCACGCTCCTTACTCAGCCGCAATTCCTCTCTCAAAACCCTTAATTGCTCCTCCATTTTTCATCAACCTTAATCCTAATTCCGTCCTTCGTCCAACAGTCCAGCTTCTATCCCACCTCGGCAGTCCCTGTTCGGGCGCCAAAATAATCTGGCGGGATGTTGCAAGAACAAGCCCCACACCCTGAATCACACCTACTGACAATGGTCCCACAACACAAACTTTCCCCTTACTTTATCAACTGGACTCTTGGACAGAAGGAAAATTTAAACAAAACATATCCTTAAAACTATATTTCTTAAACTAAAATAAATCAAACTATAAGCAATCAAAATAAACACTTAAAACTAGAATCACCAGCATCAAAAACTTTACACTATATATACCATAAACCCCATCCAAATAAACGCAAAAAACCCTAACAAACTTAAATCTAAACCGCACACCAACTCAAAATATATGTTTATATATATTGCGACACAAGCACTGTCGCCACACACAAGCCGAACTGTCTTTTCACGGCAAACTACCACTATATGGTAAACAGGAGTCTCTCTTAATATGCCATAACGGCCTCAACTCCTTGAGTCACAGGTGCCAGTATCATCATCATCATCATCATCGTCATCATCATCATCATCAATCCAAATACACAGGCCAGGTCGTCAACAGTTGAGCAGTCAAATGAGCAGTACAAACAAAATCTTAATACAGGCCAGGTCATCAACAATACGGCCACTTTCTAAAAATCTTGAGTCTCTCCAAAGGAGGAATCACTGCTCAGAAAATCAAAAATCACTTCCTCGCTGGTAAAGAAAAATAATAATTCCAGCGTTCACACAACTGACTCAGGACGCAGTCAATCAAAAAGAGCATTCGCTCCGAAACATTCACCACTGTCGTAACCTAACTAAAAAAATGTAAACAAACAATCTCATTTAAACCAACAGTCTTTCTCACCACAAACGATCGTTAACCTAACTACTTTCGCTCGCTAACACAATATCTCTCTCTCTCTCTCTCTCTCTCTCTCTCTCTCTCTCTCTCTCTCTCTCTCTCTCTCTCTCTCTCTCTCTCTCTCTCTCACAGGATTTGGCAAAAACAAAAAATAAAAATAAAGCAAAAATAAATCCTCCACAACAGGGGGTCACAGATATGCTCTTAAGGGTCTGGGGGGACAACACTTCTCCTCTCTCAGGTACAGCTGTTACCCTACTTAAATGTCTCTCCGAGCTAACTCACGCACTTACTGTCTCATGACTTTCTACCGACAAAATGTACCCTCCTGCTTTTATTGTTATTGTATCTTTTCCCCCAAAAATGCAAATTTGATTATTAGATAAAGTCTTTTCCGAAGAAAGCCTCGATTCCTGAAATTCCCAAGGTAGGCAAGACAAAAAAATCATGTATAAACTTCACAGAACCCACCATAAACTGGACGATTGATGCATGGTTTATGTGTAGTTTATTTCCTCCTGGCGTGTCAAGAACAATGGATGCCGCTGGCTGTAGTGAATTTGAGGAGAATTTTTTTTCAATCAATGAAACACTGGCTCCCGTGCCAATCAGCGCTCGGATTAATTTATCTTGCAGGTCGATCCTAACTGCTAACATTCCCAGCCGGCCATTACGAGATATGAGGCATAGGCCGACGACCTGAGCTGCTATGCCGCTGCCCCCTGGTTCTCTCCCTAGAGCTGCGGGGGTGAGGTCAAGGGTACCGATGGAGGTCCCAGTGCCTGCTCTGTCACATCTGTCGTCACTGCTTCCTCGGCTACTGCTTGTGATGTTATGCGGGGGGGGGGGGGGGGGGCGGCGGCATCGAACGCCCTCGTCTCCCCCTCCCTCTGTTTCCTTTTCTTCAGACGTTGGGCGGGGGGAGATGTGCATGTGCCCCAGCCCACCTGCCCTAAGCTTTTTTTTGCTGGGCACTCTCGAGATAGATGACCGTAGGTCTGACAAGTGTAACAGCGGGGGGATCCTTGGGTGGGGCACTCCACTTGTCGGTGCCTCTCTCCCCCACAGTGCCAACATCTGAAGACTGCTAATCTGCTGACTGCATTCCCCCTTACCATACTTCGGGGGTCGATTTCCTCTCATGGTTGCCAACTTCTCAGAATCGTCCCCGTTATTCCCAGTCCTTTTTTCTTCTGGAAAACTTTCTAAAATGTTTTGTATCTCACTCACTACGTCTGCTAATGAGCGATTGTCATCGAACAAATAACCACATAAATACGGGTTTACTAATCTGCAAATATGTTTACGGGAAATTGTCTTTTTATTACCTTCTGGGAGATTGGCACTCAGAGTAGCAAACAAATCACAATCCCAAAAAATGCGAGTTACAAAACTGAGAACGGATTCACCTTCCCGTATTTTGGGTTTGTAATTTTCTTTTAGGTCTCGCTTTCTCGCATCAGGCAAGGCATACTTCTCAATGAAACGTCGTTTTATTTCAGCATAACTTCTTAAACTTTCTTGTGGCCAACACATTATTTCCATTGCCGGAGCATCTTTCAGCAATCTAATTATTTGAATTGCTTTTTCTCTTTCCGACCACTCATATGTAGCTACTTCAAAATCTCTCAAAAACACTTCAATTGATTGAAACCCTGGTTTAGGTCGTTGATCATCGAAAGGCCTAACACTTGCCTGGAGTTCTGGCAACTTTCGAACTACAATTTGCATATCTTCACTCGGCTGTGCATGTGTACTTTCACTTGTGTGCCTTTGCACTTCGTTTACATACGTCGGATATGCTGTGCTTGCACGCCGCTCCTGTTCTCGTTCCACCAACAGTCTGTTTATTAAATGTTGTAAATTATCTAACTTATTTCCCAATTCTTGCATTCTAATTTCCTGTCTATATTCTTCATCGGGAATGCTATATCCCACTGCTCTTTCATTCTCATCTTCTGTAGCAGCAGTGTCTGCTATGTTAGTCCTTGTGTATCTCGGCATCTTGAACTTTTATTTCACTGGCTCAAAGAACAACTTCACTCACATCATACACAAACAGACGTATTTTTTACACCTGACACCAATATGACCCGTGCAAACTGATAATGAGACGTCGGCATATGGGTTTTCTTCATTTATTACAAAAGGTTCGTTCGTAAGTACACAATACACAACTAACCTCTCAGGTGAGGGACTTATCAACTCAAGTGCTCACCGGCAACTAACTACTGCCTTCGTTCCCAAAATGCAACCATTGCAAAACATCCCGACACATAGGTTTTTGTGGAATACTCATGAATATTGAGTTCATTTACCTTGATATAAAACTTACACATATATACATGAATTAGGACATATATATATATATATATATATATATATATATATATATATATATATATATATATATATATATATATATATATATATCAGCCATTACTAGTGCAGTATTGGACAAAGCCCTCACACATGTCCTTCTATTTACGTCTGTTTATGGTTTTTCAATACCAGTCCACACCCGCATACTTTCTAATTCGTGAATCCATCGTTATCTCTTCCTTTCTCTAACTCTTTTGCAATCTCTATGGACCCATTCTGTTGCTCTTAATGTCCATCTATTATCTGTCATTTTCCTTATAAGTGCTACCCATGCCCATTTCTTCTTACATGTTGTTTTTGCACTTAGGTCAAATGGTGGCCTTCCGATGGGTGCAAGACACCGAATGCAGAACCAAACTAACCACTCACATATACAATTATACAAATTTATACAGTAGGTAAAAGACATTTTCCCCCATAAACGCATCTTAAAAACCTTCTCTTTTTTCGAAGCTGAAATTCCCCCATTAAGATTTCCGCCAGCATTCACTCCCCTTATCTCCTCATTTTATTAGCTTAACAGACACTCTCTCTCTCTCTCTCTCTCTCTCTCTCTCTCTCTCTCTCTCTCTCTCTCTCTCTCTTCCGCATTATTTCTGCCCACAATCTCGCACACATCAAGCAATCCTTCAACAACAGCACTGCTTACAGTCTCCACTGTTTATTTTATCCCTGCACTTGAAATTTCATTGTCTTTCTGTTATCACGTGTCTCTTATTTCAATGTCCCTTTCGCTGCAGTCACTATAGATGCTTTCTTAGCCAACCTGCATATTAGTTTGCAAACTTTTCCTCAACTCCTTGTCTTAATATTTAATTTAAATGAGAAATCAAAGATGCTTGCATAAATGTTTTCTTTGACTCATATTTTCAAAGGTATGTCAGAGGTCAATGATGCATAATATATTTCTTTTATCGTGACCTTTACCCATTATCTGATGTTCTATCCATCTTTATCTGTTATTTTCACGGATTCCTTATCACGTTCAGCTGTTTAAATGATATTTGACACAACATTTATAACCTTCAAGTGTAATAATAATAATAATAATAATAGTAATAATAATAATAATAATGATAACAATAATAATATGAGATGATAAAAAAGATGATTGACAATTCTTGAAGACAAACATGTGGATATCTTGCTGAAAGGAGGGAATTGCAGATTTGGCGAAAGATGCTACTACAAGCATCCAAAGATATGCCATAATTATGAAATATACGGTAAATGAGCGTATTTAGACGGATATGGAGACGAATGCAGAGATCTCCATCCAAAAATATGCAAAAACCTAAATGAAGGAAAAGGATGCTAATTCAACAAAAAATGTCGATATATGCATCCTGCAACCATGAATGAAAGTAAGAAAACTCAGCAAACAGAAAAGAAAAATGAAAGCAAAAATGAAAAAAAACAAGAAAAAAAAACAAGCCGAGTATATACCGCGCTATGCACAAAAGGCCCCAAGATATGATGCCTTTCAACCCAAATATGCACATTTAGAGCCCAACTACAAAGAATGCATCTATAATGCCAGGGGTTGCTGCAGATATGGGGATAATTGCAGGTATACACACAAAAATAAATATGATGGCAAAAGAGCAAATATAATAGAAAAGTTGAATTTTTTAATGGGAGAATTCCTGGAAATGAAGAAAAGAACATCATATCAGAACAGGAAGGAAGCATGGGAGAATCCATAATATTTACCAATATTAAATAATGGGGATGAAACACAAACCATAATAGTGATGAATGCACAGGGTTTAGTCACGAGTAACTCTAAAAGGAAAATAGAGTTCTTAGAAGAACTAACCCAAATTGAAAAAAATAGATATATTAAATATAAGTGAAACATGAGACTGGCAGTGATGACCAGATAAAGGGTTTCCAAACATATAGATAAGACAGAACGAATAGGAATCAAGGGGGAACTGCAATATATGGAAGAGACATAAATCAAGGAAAAGTCGTTGAAAAATACAGCAACACAGAATGTGAATTGATTGCGATAGAATTTGAATTTGAAAAACTACTGAATATTGTAGTTTACAGACCCCCAAATACTAAGGAGTTTGACATAATAATAGAAAAAATAGATGATATATGTAGAAACCATAAAGATTGGAATATACTCCTACCCGGAGATTTTAACTTTCCTTTCGTGGATTGGAAAGAACGGATACTGTAGAAGAAAGTGGTTGTATATATACATATAAAAAAGAGAGTAATAGTAGCGCAGAAGATAAGAGGCAATTTGAAAAGTTTCAAGATATGCTATTAGAACATAATATGCAACAAGTAAACCACATTCCAACAAGAAAGGAAAATGTCCTAGATCTAGTATTTGTGAATGAGGTGAATTATGTTAAAGAAATAATAGTGTAAAACACGGGAATTTCAGACCACAATGTTATAGAATTAATAGTCCATTCCAAAGCAAGTTATCGCAGAATTAATAAAAACACAGAACGTTGCAAGGATATGGAAAATATAATTTTTATAGTAAGAATATAAAATGGTCAGAAATAAATGAAGAACTGAACAAAGAATGGAAAAATGGATTTGTAAGTGATAATATACAGGTAAATACGGACATATTGTACAAAATACTGGAAAAAATTGTTGACAAATATGTACCGAAAACAAACAATAAACAAAAGACATGTATACCAAGAGACAGAAGGATCTTATTTCAGAAAATTAGAAAGTGGAAGAAAAATCTCGCAAAAGAAAAAAATGTGTGGAAAATGATGGAAATAAAATGTAAGATAGAAAATTCAAAACAAAAGATTATACAATCGAAAGAAAATGAAAAAAGGGACTTAGAAGAAAGGACACTTCAAAATATTAAAAAAATCCCCAAAGCACTTTACTCCTACGCAAAAAAGATGAATAAAGGGAGAATAGGAATAGGCTCTCTAAGAATTGAAGGACGGTTAACGAATAAAAAAAAGGAGATTTGCAACATATTAGCAGAAAAATATAAGAGTGAGTTCACGCCAAGAATTGCGAATGAGAATAATGAAACAGAAATGAGAGAAGAAAATGTTGAATATCTAACGGATATAGATATTAATGAAGCAGATATTGTCAAGGCTATAAGCGAAATTAAAAATGGATCGGCAGCCGGACCAGATGGAGTTCCAGCGATTTTGTTAAAAAAAACTGCACACACTATTGCAAAGCCGCTTACAATACTGCTAAGACAAAGTGTAGTGATGAGCGAGATATATGTTAAACATAAATTAGCTTATATAACCTCTATTTTCAAAAGTGGATCAAGACTAGAGGCAAGCAATTATAGACCTGTTAGTCTAACATCACATATTATGAAAGTGTATGAGAGGGTGATAAAAAAGAAAATAATGAATCATTTGGTTAAAAATAATTTTTTTAATATAGGTCAACACGGTTTTGTGCCCGGAAAAAGTACACAAACCCAACTGATATCAAGCACACTATGAAAATATATACAAAAATATGATAAATTAAAAAGACACAGATGTGATCTATCTAGATTTTGCAAAAGCCTTTGACAAGGTAGATCATAATATATTAGAGAAAAAAATGAGAAAGCATAATATTGAGGGAAAGATAGGAAACTGGGTAAAAGAATTCCTGCAAAACAGAAAACAGATACTGGTTGCAAATGACGAGATATCAGATGAAGCTCAAGGTACGGTATTAGCTGCACTGCTGTTTGTTATTATGATCTCAGACATAGACTGTGATGTTAAAAACTCTGTAGTGAGAAGCTTCGCCGATGACACAAGAATAAGTAGAAAAATTACTTGTGATGAAGATAGGAACTCACTACAAAGAGATCTAAAAATATATGAAAGGGCGGAGATAAATAGGATGGTATTTAACTCCGATAGATTCGAATCAATAAATTATGGAAACAGAGGAGGAATGGACTATATGCATACAAGGGACCTAATAACGAAACAATCACAAACAAGGAAGCAATTAAAGACCTTGGTGTAATGTTAAATAGGAATATGTTATGCAACGACCAAATTGCAACACTGTTGACTAAATGTAAAGCAAAGATGGGAATGTTATTCAGACACTTTAAAACAAGAAAAGCTGAACACATGATTTTGCTTTACAAAACTTATGTACGTAGTACAGTCGAGTACTGTGATGTGATATGGTACCCACACTACCAAAAGGATATTGCACAAATAGAGAGTGTACAAAGGTCCTATACTGCAAGAATAGAAGAAGTTAAGGACCTTGACTACTGGGAAAGACTGCAATTTCTAAAACTATAGAGTCTAGAAAGGAGAAGAGAACGCTACATGATAATACAAGCATGGAAGCAAATAGAAGGAATTACTGAAAAAATCATGGAGCTAAAAATATCAGAAAGAGCAAGCCAAGGTAGATTAATAATGTAAAAAAATATACCAGGACAACTAAGGAAGGCGCACAGGACATTAATTCACTACGCACCAGCATCGATAATGCAGCGACTATTTAATGCGCTGCCAGCTCATCTAAGAAACATATCAGGAGTGAGCGTAGATGTGTTTAAGAATAAGCTCGATAAATACCTAAGATGCATCCCAGACCATCCAAGACTGGAAGATGCAAAATACACCGGAAGATGCATTAGCAACTCTCTGGAGGATAAACGAGGTGCCTCACACTGAGACCTGGGGGAACCCAAACATAGAAGAAGGACATAAGGCAATAAGGCTCTCTCTCTCTCTCTCTCTCTCTCTCTCTTCTCTCTCTCTCTCTCTCTCTCTCTCTCTCTCTCTCTCTCTCTCTCTCTCTCTCTCTCTCTCTCTCTCTTTCATAACTATTTTTCTATATAGGTTACTTATATCAGTCTCATTATTTAGATTAGAGTAAATTACCAGATTAAATTCTCCCTAAAGGAAATATAATCTAATTTTTGCAATGTATACTAAAGATATTTTGCTATAATAAAACATGAATCACTCCAGAATACATTTTTAGTTTTATATACTAAATAATAGTAATACAGATTTATCATAGTAAGATGGAGAGAGAGAGAGAGAGAGAGAGAGAGAGAGAGAGAGAGAGAGAGAGAGAGAGAGAGAGAGAGAGAGAGAGAGAGAGTTGCTGCATACCAAATAATAATACACATTTAGCATAGTGAGATGAATAGTGAATGGACAAGAGAGTTACAAGGAATTTGGATGTCTCAAAGACTTCTAGACCATTTGCTCTTTGATAGAGCGATTCAGTTTAAACATTTAGAAAGTTCTTATAGTCTTGTCTAACTTATTCTTAAACTCGTTTACCGTGTTACTGTTTACTACATCTGCTGAAAGTCTATACCTATATGCTATTTTGAAAGTAAAGAAATTACAACATATAGCGGTGTTGTATCTTTTCAACTCCAGTTTGTATCCGTTACCTCTGGGCTGATTTGTGCTAAGCGTGAATAGATTGTTGTAATCTACATTTGTTATTCTTTTAAGAATTTTGAGCTCCTCTATTGAGAGAGAGAGAGAGAGAGAGAGAGAGAGGAGAGAGAGAGAGAGAGAGAGAGAGAGAGAGAGAGAGAGAGAGAGAGAGAGAGAGAGAGAGAGAAATATTTCCTTTTTTTTCATTTTTCAAAGTATTAAAGAAACTTGCTAAAGAAGAGTTAATAACCTCGTCATAGATCTATTAGAAATGATGACTGTAATAAATAACTACTATCTGAAAAGGAAGAAAAATTATATAAATTTTCATGATAAGAATCTAGTTAATGCTAAATTATGTAAATTATTTCAGTTTTTAACCATTGACTAGTCTTACATACTAAACGTTCAACAAATAAAATTGAACCTAAATTGTTGTTTGAGAAACGTAGGAACTAGAATTGAAAAGATAAAAGTCCAGCCCTTATGCGAACCAAAACCCCTTTGAAATGGAAGACCTTGATTTAATCTCTTTCCTTCGCTGGCTTTTTTCAAAGGGACCAGTGACAATACTTCACCCCAACTTGACGTTCCTTCTCAGAATCTTTATTTGGACGTCAATCACTCGAAGCTATCTCCTCTCTCTTCTTTCGAATCTCTTCTCTTTTCCACTTTCTCTCATTTTTTTTTCGTAATTTGTGACATTTTATAACAGTAGTCGTCTCTCTCTCTCTCTCTCTCTCTCTCTCTCTCTCTCTCTCTCTCTCTCTCTCGTAAAATAATGAAGGTCTCTTTCAACCATTGAATTGTTTATCCTTTGATCTTTGTGATCCTATAAAAGAGTTTGGCTTCACGGATTACTTGGTAAAGTTTTAACCAATAAAAACATAGATTGATTTGCTTATCCGTTTGTATGAAAATATAAGAGCAGCTTTTAAAATGCAATTGGAAATTACAATTTTCTTGAACAAACACCAAAATGAAGAGAAAATGTTAGTCAGGAAAAATTTATACACAAAAACTTATGTTGGCCGATAATATAGAATCACTTTTTTCACTGAAATCTGAACTTAAGATCTTTATCCGCTAATTCATAGCAAAATAAAGAGGAACGGTGCATGAAATGGTGCAATGTGCGTGAGGTTTTTCATCACTGCGGATG
>NC_090736.1:59169642-59172142 GCF_036898095.1 Palaemon carinicauda | reverse complement strand
TAGATATATAAATAAATAAATATGAATATATATATATATATATATATATATACATATATATATATATATATATATATATATATATATATATATATATATATATATATATATATATATATATAAATATATATATGTATATATATATATATATATATATATATATATATATATATATATATATATATACGTGTGTGTGTGTATATACGCAAAAAAACGCAACTGTTTCTAGTCCACTGCAGGACAAAGGCCTCAGATATGTCTTTATTCGTGTATGGGGTTTGACCAATTTTAATCACATCACCGGCTACTGCGTATTCATGAGGATGGGAGACCGTAATATGATCGCTTACAGCAAACCAACCTAGCATGGATGTCCCTGACTAGTACAGCCTTGCTGATCATGGTAATACGCAAACTCTTTCACCACGATCAAAATGTATTTTGCAATTCAAGTGTGAAACTCTGTTCCTCATTAACACCGAAAATATGATGATTATTACATGTTATGAGGTGTGAGTTTTGTTAGAACTGTTTAATGCAAAAATTAATAAAACGAAAAATTATTCGCCCGACCATGAAACGTTTTCTGAATTTATGATCTCATTTGCCATTAACTCGAAAATTGCTTATTGAATAACTTTTTTTATATAATTACTCGTTTTCTATTGTAATTAATTCTTGTGTTTATGTTCTCTCCCTCAGGCCTAAAATACTTGATTTTTCTTTTTTTCTAATTTTTATGATTTAATATAAAGGTGGATGCTATTCTAATAAATTACCAACAATGATTTTCTGAATCTAACTCTTACGCATAGCAAAAGTCATATTATTATTATTATTATTATTATTATTATTATTATTATTATTATTATTATTATTAATAGAGATTGCTATAAGCTCCATAAGGGCTTCAACAAGGAAAAAGAGCTCAGTGAGGAAGGAAATAAAGAAACATAGAATAGTGTTCCTTGGTTCACCCTCAAGCAAGAGAACTCTAACACAAGTCAGTGGAAGACCATGGTACAGAGGCTAAGGCAATAACCAAGATTAGATAACGATGGTTTGATTTTGGAGTGTCTTTGCCATAACAAAAGATTGATCGGTTGTGGTTGTGTGCATTGATAGCATAAAATACAGTTAACTAGAACAGGCATTCGGTAGAGCGCATACCTTCGCCTACATCATGTATATCACAAGATAGGCAATTGAATTATGCACATTTTGGCACTAGTGTCATGCAAAACAGGTAAAATTTGGTCACTAAATAGCAAAAAGATGTTTTTTTTACCTTTTTGTGACTTTGGTCTTGACTTTTGACTAAATCACTCTCAACGTCTAATCAAATTGTCTTTGGATCGTGACCAATTATCCCACTAAATTTCACGAGATTCGGTCAAATGAATTTGGAGTTATGAGAAGCACAAACAAAAGTAACAAGAATCCTGAATTAAGTACTGGTTGAGACATTATGCTTGATGAAAGTACTTGATGAAAGTCCTGTACACGTTGAGAATGCCTACCTTTCTTATATATCGGCTAGTCATACAGTAAATAGCAGCAGTAACTCCTTCAAACTTTTTTTTTTACATGACAGAGAAACTTCAAATCGTCGAAGATGTCAGTAACGTTACGCCTGTGATAAGAAACAAACTCTGAGAACAGACATTCGGTTTTGGGAAGTTTTCTCCTGAAATATCCAGGTTGGATGGATAGCTGAAACGTGTTCCAATACTCACGGGAACTTCGGGAAGGGCCACGAGGAGTCTAAACTATAAAAAAAAAAAAAAACATAACATATACATTACTCGGAAATGTTTTTTTTGACAGCTCTCTCTCTCTCTCTCTCTCTCTCTCTCTCTCTCTCTCTCTCTCTCTCTCTCTCTCTCTCTCTTCTCTCTCTCTCTCTCTCTCTCTCTCTCTCTCTCTCTATATATATATATATATATATATATATATATATATATATATATGAAAAATTTGAAGAGGATATTGAACGACTTACTTCGTTAGATACAACTCATGCAAGGAGTCAGGATACTTTTTTTCTTATATACATTCGACAATATTCTAAGAAACTTTCCTACAACATCTCTCTCTCTCTCTCTCTCTCTCTCTCTCTCTCTCTCTCTCTCTCTCTCTCTCTCTCTCTCTCTCTCTCTCTGATAATCAAGAAAAACACGAAAATTTTAAACCATCATATCATCTATACAGAACTACTGCAATTGTTAATATAATCAATGACTAAATCCTAATTATTTCTTTATAAAGCATCAATAAGAGAGAATTTGAATGACCAGATTAGAAAAAAAAGATGAAATGAATAAACACAATGCTTCTTATCACTGGTCCTGCAAGCATTTTCTGAAAGCAAAAAAATGTTTCTATGGATGGAGGGATGTTTACGCTAAAACAAGACCACAGCAGAACAATGGCTATGCTGTATAAGTGGGTCACAGCCGAGGGCGTGGTAAGCTTTCATGGAAAATTAAATATCTTGCAA
>NC_090736.1:59149642-59159642 GCF_036898095.1 Palaemon carinicauda | reverse complement strand
CCAGGCTGTGAATAAACTGTTTATAAATGCTAGGCTGACACTGTTTAGGAATGCCAGGCTCAGAGGTAACTGTTTAGGAATACCAGGCTGTGAAAAAAACTGTTTATAAATGCCAGGCTGACACTGTTTAGGAATGCCAGGCTCAGAGGTAACTGTTTAGGAATACCAGGCTGTGAAAATCTGTTTATAAATGCTAGGCTGACACTGTTTAGGAATGCCAGGCTCAGAGGTAACTGTTTAGGAATGCCAGGCTGTGAAAAAACTGTTTATAAATGCTAGGCTGACGAGAAACTGTTCAGGAATGCCAGGCTCAGAGGTAACTGTTTAGGAATGCCAGGCTGGGAAAACACTTTAAGAATGCCAAGCTGAGAAAAAATCGTTTAGAAATGCCAGGTTAAGAAGAAACTATTTTGGAATACCAGGCTGACATAAACTATTAAGGAATGCCAGGCTGAGGAATAACTGTTTAGGGATGCCAGGCTGACTGAGAAAGCACTGTTTAGGAATTCAAAGCTGAGAAAAAACTGTTTAGGAATGCCAGGCTGAGGAATAACTGTTTAGGTATGCCAGGCTGAGGAATAACTGTTTAGGAATGCCAGGCTGACTGAGAAGGATATCTTCTAGTGTTCCAATTTAAGATTATTTTATTCCTTGTCTTTGAAGGGCTGTCATTACTACTGAAGTTTTGACGGGATCAAAAGCTTTCTCGTAGTCCATAAATACCGTGCATAGTTATTTGTCATACTTTTTTTTTCCATTAGCTGGTTAATTACATGGATATGGTCAGTTGTTTAAAACCTGCTTCTAATGCCTGTCTGCTCTTTTGGTTGATTAAAATCTAGCTGTGGCTCTATTCTCTATAATAGTATCCTTGTAAATATTCTATATATTATTATTATTATTATTATTTTTTTTTTTTTTAATATTATTATTATTAATATCATTATTATTATTATTATTATTATTATTATTATTATTATTATTAAGCTACAACCCTAGCTGGAAAAGCAGGTTGCTATATGCCCTAGGGCTCCAACGAGGACAACAGACCAGTGAGGAAAGGAAGCAAGGACAAATAAAATATTTTAGGAACAGAAACACCACCTAAACAAATATTTTCTATATAAACTAGAAAAAATTTAATGAAAACAAGAAGAGAAATTAGATAGAATAGTGTGCCCGAGTGTACCCTCAAGCAAGAGAACTCTGACCCAAGAGAGTGGAATACCATGGTACATAAGCTCGGGCACTACCCAAGATTAGAGAACAATGGTTTGATTTTGGAGTGTCCTTCTTTTAGAAGAGCTGCCTACCATAGCTAAAGTCTCTCTTCTACCCTTACCAAGAGGAAAGTGGCCATTGAACAATTACAGTGCATTAGTTAACCCCTTGGGTGAAGAAGAATTGTTTGGTAATATCAGTGGTGTTAGGTGTATGAGGAAAGGGGAAAATCTGTAAAGAAAGGGGCAGACTATTCGGTGTACGTGTAGGCAAAAGAAAGTGAACCGTAACCAGAGAAAAGGATCCAATGTAGTACAGTCTGTCCAGTCAAAGGACCCCATAACTCCCTAGCGGTAGTATCTCAACGGGTGGCTGGTGCCCTGGCCAACCTACTACCTACTGTGAGTAAACTTATTTGGCGGTAATTTTTCAGCCCTATTGTGTGTCTCTTTTTATGAATTAGAATAATGATAAACTTTTCCAAGCTCTACAGTAGGCCCTGAGAGATTAATTCACCAAACTTATAACTGGGCTCTAAAAGGCACTAAGAGAGTTGGTAGACCCAAACATACGTAGCAGAGGGCGATGAAGCGTGAAGTAGATGATGAATGGAGAAGTATTGATTTAAAAGCATAAGATGGAGACGACTGGTGAAATCTAATCGAGGTCTTTAGCGTCAATAGGCGTAAAAGGAGATAAAGAACGAGAAGGTACATATATATATATATATATATATATATATATATATATATATAAATATGTATATATATATATATATATATATATATATATATATATATATATATATATATATATATATATACAGCCGTTTCTAATCCATTGTGCCCCACACAGAAGGGACACACATGCATATATATATATATATGTGTATATATATATATATATATATATATATATATATATATATATATATATATAAATGTGTGTGTGTGTGTGTGTGTGTGTTACCTGTAGCATGCACTATATATTGTCGCCCGTAAACTGTCAGATTTGTGATAATACCGTTTGAATAAATTATCAGGATTTCGAGGTGATAAAAGTTCACTTGTCAATCAATATAGCAGATACGTGTGTCGAACAAAAGGTTATTTTGAACCCCATTGAACTATGAGGTATGTGTGGTCCGTTTAACTTTCCCAGCAAACTATCGCCAATGGATGTGTTATATATTATTATCCGAAAATACGATTGTTAGTATTCGAAATTTCGAATATTATAATTGATTAGTGAATGATATTGAATTATGACAGGATTTCTAATTTCACATTTGCGATTGCTGACGCTGAGATGAGCTGGAGAAAACATCGACATTGAAATGATTCGGTTCGTACTTGAGAGAGTTCTTGAGTATCGTTTAATTAATTTCATTTCTGGTATTTGGAAAGATATTTAGGTGAATGGCACAGTGAATACTCAGTCAGTCACGAAGCTTTGGTTTAACATTCCACTCCTAGAATGTTTCTGTGACCTTTAGCATGAGTAGATATTTCTTTAACTATTCTGGACCGAATACTTGAAAACATACGCGCGGAACTCTCTCTCTCTCTCTCTCTCTCTCTCTCTCTCTCTCTCTCTCTCATTATATTGAGATCTGGTACACAAGTGAAATTTCTTTAACCATTCTGGAACGATTACTTATAAATATGTGGAACTCTAACCTTTATATATATATAATATATATATATATATATATATATATATATATATATATATATATGTATATATATACATATATATATATATATATATATATATATATATATATATATATATATATATATAAATGTATATATGCATACATATATATATATATATGATAAATTTTGCACATTTTTACGTGTTTTTCATATTCAAATAAGCCATATATATTTTTGATACATTAATGTCTGGATTCTCTTAACAACCTTGGGATCAGAGCCCCAGGCGAAATCACACAAAGACAAGAGCTTGGCTCCGGCCGGGAATCGAACCCTGGTCGGCAAGCCTGTATAGACAGTGACTAAGCCACTTGGCCAAGTGGCTTAGTCACTGTCTATACAGGCTTGCCGACCAGGGTTCGATTCCCAGCCGGAGCCAAGCTCTTGTCTTTGTGTGATTTCGCCTGGGGCTCTGATCCCGAGGTTGTTAAGAGAATCCAGACATTAATGTATCAAAAATATATATGGCTTATTTGAATATATATATATATATATATATATATATATATATATATATATATATATATATATATATATATATTCTCTCTCTCTCTCTCTCATTATAGTGAGATGTCGTGAACAACTGAATAGCAGAGCTAAATTTTAAAGCTAAGGTAGGAGGGTTTTTAGTCGGCAATCCCCCCCCCCCCCCCCCCCCCGCAACGACCACAACAAAGATAAGCATCTGACTTGTATAGGTGTTTCGGGATAAGCAATTGATATCGGGGTCTGGGAAGCGAGGAGACAAAAGACAAGGAAAGCAGCGAAAAAAAGGGGGGGGGGGGGGGGGGTAAGGGGCCGCTGAAAGGTTTGTTGAACACGCTCTTGTTTATGCAAGTCAAGAAGGGTTGCTGAATGGAAGCGAAGTAGAGATATGGGGGTTTTCGAGATTAATTGTCTTTTGCAGAATTTACGTCTTGAGGGGGGGGGGGGGGGGGGGATTGAGAGATATGGTTGAAGTTCTAGCAATACTGGAGGAGAGATTTGGAAAAGGTTTCTTTGGGGAGGTATGTAGAGAAAAAGAATGGGATCAGTTGATGTGGAAAGGAATGTAGGTCAATTGAATTGTGTTGTTCGACTCGCTGGAACTAAAATGTAGAGGTATTTTGCACTTGAACTTGATTCGTGAACACTCAATTAATGGCATCAATGTAATAGTGACGAGGCCTCTTCTAGTTCCACCATTTCTAATATCTTTAACACCCTGTAAATGTAACAAAAAATCTCATACATTAAATTAATCCAATTCAACGTTCCCAGCAATTTGCCAATATTAATAAATGTATCCAATCGCCTTTTAAGGCTTAAAGGCAGCTCATGAATAGAAGAGGCGAGGAACAGTGACATTAACCTGGCTAGCAGAAAAATGTCTTAGAGAATGACCATATATACATGTGATCAGCACCCAAGACCTACTTCACCCAATATAGACCCAGGGAGGACTAGGCAATGGCTGCTTGTGACTCAGCAAGTAGACCTATATGATCCCCCAAATCCTCCATCCTTAGCTCGCAAGGTTTGTGAGGTTTCAGACTATAAAGATACTACCCAGTTTGAACGGGACTCGAACCCCTGTCCAGCGAGCGCCAGGCAGTAACGCTTTCAATATGCCACCACAACCATTGCAATTTGGTTTTATTTACTGAAAGGTTAGAGAATAAAAAAGGTACCAAGTATTACACATAATTAACTACAGACACATCCACCCAGACAGGCAATACATAAATACATACGTCTTTCATCTTTGGAAATAGCACCACCAGGTAGAGATACACTCACCTTTCGTTTCGGTTTTCAGAGCAGATCTGTCGGGATGAGGTTGCTACCCACACACCTTTCCTCTCTTGAACATTAGCAGATATTTCGCTGCAACGATTAGCCATGAAGAATAACGATCTCTTTGGCAGATTGAAATGGGTTGGTAGACTCACAACATCCCAATGCCATATATATATATATATATATATATATATATATATATATATATATATATATATATATATATATATATATATATATGTGTGTGTGTGTGTGTGTGTGTATCGTCATCATCATTACCAGTCGTTACTAGTACATTGCAGAACGAAGGCATCATACATGTCCTTCCACTTGCGTCGGTTTATGGTCTTTCTGTGCCAGTCCACGCCTGCAAACTACATTAGTTTGATGAACCATTGTCTTCTCTTCCTTCCTCTGCTACTTTTACAATCTTTGGGACCCATTCTGTTATTCCTAATGTCCACCATTGTCCGTCATTCTCATTATATATCCTGCCCATGTTCTTTTTTTTTTTTCTCACAAGTTGTCAGAATATCCTCTACTTTAGTTTGCTCTCGTTTCAGTGTCGTTCTTTCTCTGTCTTTTAATGTTTTTCCTATCATTATTCTTCCCATAGCTCTTTCAGTTGTAACTAGCTTATGTTCTAAGGATTTCGTAAGGTCCAAGTTTCTGATGCATAAGTTAATATTGATAGGACCATCTGATTAAATACTTTCCTTGTTAGATAAAGTGATATTTTACATTTCATCTCATTTTGCTTACCAAAGGCGCTCTATCCCATGCTTATCCTTCTTTTAACTTCTTATTACTAGTTAAGCTACCACCCTAGTCGGGAAAGTAGCCCAGCAAGGAAAGGAAATAAAGAAACAGTTAGAATAGCATACCTGAATGTACTCTTAAGCAAGAGAACTCTAACCCAAGACAATGGAAGACCATGGTACAGAGGCTATGGCACTACAAAAGACTAGAGAACAAAGGTTTGATTTTGAAGTGTCCTTCTCCTAGAAGAGCTGCTTACCATAGCTGAAGAGTCTCTTCTACCCTTACCAAGAGGAAAGTAGCCACTGAACAATTACAGTGAAGTAGTTAACCCATTGAGCGAAGGAGAATGTTTGTTTATCTTAGTGTTGTCGGGTTTATGAGGACAGAGGAGAATGTGTAAAGAATAGGCCAGCCTATTTGGTGTATGTGTAGGCAAAAGGAAAAAAGCAGTAGTATCCAGAGAGGGATCCAATGGCCAGTCACACTCAGCTCCCCCCCCCCCCCCCCGTGCCTTGGACATGGGGGAGGGGAAGTAGTCACTGAACAATTACAGTACAGTTGTTAACCCTTTGAGCGAAGAAGAATATATATAATAAAGAGAGAGAGAGAGAGAGAGAGAGAGAGAGAGAGAGAGGTGTGCATTTGTTCATATTTATAACGAGGTATATGTACCAACCGTGAGTCACATGATCGTACATAAATTATTTTGTATATATTATGCTTGTATCTGTGCTCTTCCCTCGCACTAAAAAGAACCAAAACAAACATGTCTGCGTTTTTCCTCTGTAACATTGTCTGTTTCTCGAACATGAAAATTCCTGTTGCCTTGAGGTTTTGTATATAAAGGAGAGTGTTCTTTAATAAACTCACTCAGTTGATCGCTTCCTGCCTTTGAGTCACAACCTTCTCTCGGTCCGTCACATTGGTGACCCCGGAAGTCGACTCGCTCCCACCGCCTTCCACCCACACCCCCTCGCCACTCCATCGTTGGTACTATGGCGGACTCTACGGAAGTTGGCGCTGCGCCTGCCCCATTGAAACTTTCATCGTTTGCCAGCGGAGAGGCGTTTGCTTGGTTTCAGCACGCAGAAGTCCAGTTTCGCATCAAGGGCGGGACTCGCTCAACCAGATTATGTTCTCGCGGCGATACCCGAGGACACCTTCCCAGAAATATCAAACTGGCTTTGTGAACAAGGAGACACCCCAATAGCATATGACGCCCTCAAAACATACCTTCTACTGCAGTACTTGCCGTCGCCAGCCGCCCGTATAGCAAAGCTTTTTCAGCTCTCGCAATAACCGTTGGGGGACCAAAGGGCTTCACTTGCCCTCAGGGAAATGACCAGAATCGCTCGCCTTCAACCTGCCGCAGACGGCTATCCTCGTGAGGTGAAACTGCTTCGTGCCCTTTGGATACGCCGTTTACCCGGACCTATACGCGCTGCCATAGCCGATGTCGATAGTTTACCCATAAAGGACTTGATGACCAAAGCCGACGCCCTTATGGACAGCCACTTCAAGACCTCCATCAACGCCTCCACCCCTGACGAAGAGGATGCCTATTCAACGTCAACCGAAGCTGACACGAATGCCGTAGGACATATACGCCTACCCCGTGACGTGCTGAAGCAGCGACAAAGCCACCCACCACTCACCAATCGCTCGCTCCCCAACAAACGACTTTTACAGCCACTTACTATTCCCATCTGCCGCAGTTTTGCTACTACCACTTCAGATTCGGGGCAACCGCGAAGAAATGTGCCAAGGATTGTCAGTGGCCAAAAAACGTGTAAGTAGGCCATCGCTCGTGGTGGTGGCCTCCCGTGTTTCTAATCTTTTCTTTTTACATGATGCAGGAACGGGCGTGCGATTTTTGGTAGACACGGGTGCTTGTCGTTCTCTTTTGCCAAGGAAACTCTACAAGACACGACGTAGTCTGTCTACATCTGCCGACGTCCGCATGGTTGCTGCCAACGGATCTGCGATACCCACCTACGGTTACGAGAACCTCATATTATCGTTCGGAAACGGTAAATTCAGTTGGAAGTTTCTTGTTGCTGACGTCACATTGCCAGTCCTCGGTGCGGATTTCCTCTCTCATTTCCACCTTATGGTCGATGTCACCCACCGACGATTGGTCAACGCAGACTCGTGCTTGTCGACACCTCTTCAACCCGCCCCCTCTAACCTCGCTCTCCACATCAGCGCACCCACGGATGCCTACGCCCACCTCCTCACGTCGTACCCGGAAGTTATCCGTCCAGAACTTCGCCAAACGCCCACGGTTCCTGCCAAGCACAGTATTTATCACCATATCAAGACGACGGGACCTCCAGTCTTCGCAAAATTCAGACGTCTGGCACCGAAACGATTGGCAGCCGCCAAACAGACGTTCGCCGAAATGGAGGAAATGGGCCTTTGCCAAAAGGCCTCCAGCCCATGGTCGTCACCCTTACACGTCATTCTGAAGAAAGATGGCTCCCTCCGTCCGTGCGGGGATTACAGGCGCCTGAACATGCAAACAGAACCGGATCACTACCCCCTCCCAAACATTGCCGACGTGACCTCCTACCTGCACAAAGCGAAGGTTTTCTCTAAGCTCGACCTCCTGAAGGGGTATTATCAGGTGCCTATGAACCCAGAAGACATCCCCAAGACCACCATCACCACTCCGTTTGGTACATACACCTTCAATTACTCCTGTTTTGGCCTTCGTAATGCTGGCATCTTAGGGGACCTCCCTTTCTGTGGATGTTATGTGGATGACATACTTGTGTTCTCCTCCTATAGAGGAACACCTCCGTCACCTGCGCATCGTGCTCGACCGCCTGCAACAAAACGGCCTTGTAGTCCGGTACGATTAGTGTACCTTTGGCGCCAACGAAGTGTCGTTCTTAGGGCACCGCATCACTCTTGAGGGAGTCCATCCCCTCCCTGAGAAGGTAGCAGCCGTTCAGAACTTCCCCGCGCCCTCGACCGTCAAAGCTCTGCAGGAATTCTTGGGCATGATCAACTATTATCACCGTTTTCTGCCAGCCATTGCCACCACTCTTGCTCCCCTCTACGCCTCCCTCAAGGGCAAGCAATAGGACCTGAAGTGGGGTCCCCTTCAAGAAGCAGCCTTCTGCAATGCCAAGAAGGTCCTATCAACTGCTGCGGCTCTCACTTTTCCTATTCCACATGCACCTCTCCTTCTCTCCACCGATGCCAGCGACGTCGCTATTGGTGCAGTACTCGAGCAGGTGGTCAATGGCTCGCCCCGCCCATTGGCCTTCTTCAGCAGAAAACTGTCCAAGGCAGAATCGGGTTATTCTACCTTCGATCGAGAATTGCTGGCGGTGCACTTAGCTGTCCGTCACTTTCGCCATTTCTTAGAAAGTACGCCCTTTGCCATTCGCACAGACCACATGCCTATGGTGCACGCCTTTACTCGACAGTCTGATGCCAGGTCGGCCCGGCAATGACGACATCTCTCCGCCGTGGCTGAATACAATTGCACCCTTCAATACGTCCCTGGGAAAATGAATCCCATTGCCGATGCCCTGTCAAGAAACACGTTGGCTACCGTTCAACTGGGATTGGATTACAACGCCTTGGCTGAAGCCCAACGACAGGATCCAGAGTATCAAGCATGTAGGACATCCTGCACGTCCCTCCGTTGGGAAGACTTCCCCCTCGAAGACTCCAACACCACCCTCCTCTGTGACGTCAGTACTGGCAGACCGCGACCTTGGATTCCTGCTCCCATGCACCGACAGTTGTTTGACTTCATTCATGGCCTTTCACATCCCTCGTGCCGTTCTACTGCACAGCTGCTGAAGGCGAAGTTCATTTGGCACGGCATTTCTAAGGATGCTAAGGATTGGGTCCGCGCCTGTACTTCTTGCCAAACTTCCAAAGTACATTGACACACGGATTCAGGAGTGGGCACCTTTCCTCAACCTCAGCGTCGTTTCGCACACAATCACGGTGACGTTGTAGGCCCCCTACCCACATCACAAGGAGATCGTTACCTGTTTACCGTCATCGACCGCTCCACTCGTTGGCCTGAAGCCATTCCCATGGAAACTGCAACGTCCGCCTCATGTGCATCTGCCTTACTCTCTGGATGGATTGCAAGATTTGATATCCCTGAGCATATTATTTCTGACAGGGGAACCACTTTCACCTCTCAATTGTGGACATCATTAGCGAATCTCCTGGCCATCACCCTACATCAGACAACAGCCTACAACCCCGCTGCCAATGGAATGGTTGAACGTTTTCATCGCACCCTCAAAGCAGCTTTGATGTCCCGCTGCAAGGATTGCAACTGGTTTACTCAGCTTCCCTGGGTCCTCCTGGGGCTAAGGACCACTCCTAAAGATGCCCTCGACGTCTCGGCAGCTGAAATGGTGTATGGCAACCACTTGGTCGTCCATGCCGAATTTTTTCCTTCTACAACCTCCTCCGACGATCTCCATCGCATACGTCTCGTCGTGGGAAAATTTACTCCGTCCCGTCAGACTTACAAGCCCGCA
>NC_090736.1:59117142-59144642 GCF_036898095.1 Palaemon carinicauda | reverse complement strand
AAAATAGGTTTTAGTCTAATGGTATAACAGACATGCAAGTAAAATTAGATATTTAAACAGCCCAACAAACAGTCACACAGCACATATATGAGTAATAACATATACATTTAAATGGCTTGTCAAACAGACAGATATACAAATAAAAACATATAAATTTGTTACTATTATTATTATTATTATTATTATTATTAAAAGCTAACTATAACCCAAGTTGGAAAACCAGGATGCTATGACCAATGGCTCGAACAGGGAAAAGTAGCCCAGTGAAGAAATGAAACCAGGAAATAAATGAACTAAGGAGATATAATGAATAATTAAGAAATTGATCATTTCCTCTTGTCTGCGTAATCTTAATCGTAATAACGTTAAATTTATCACCATTCCCGAAAAAAAAAATTACAGCTCTTACGAAATCAATTGAAATTATCGATCATAAGATGCGCAAATAGTTTTTGGAGCGATTGTACAGTTTGCTTCATTAATTCCGGTAAACTGACATCCCCTTAACTTCCCGTGAAGTGTAACGGAATTAATGAATCCAATCGTACAACCACTTTAATTTTGACCTATAAAACGGATTTTGAGCGAAGTGAAAAATCTATTATTGGGTGAGATAGCCATGTCGTCCTGATGGAAGGTTCCTTTAAGTAGCTTCCTAGGGTATATTTGACTACAGTGATATTCCCAGAGAATTTAACTTAAGGTCTCCAGAATTCTAACTCCTGGAGCGAATATCCTTAAAGTTTCTCCTTTTAGAATATCGCATAATATCAGGGGACGTATTCTTGACACGCCACATAGCAATCTGTACCCCGCATAGCGTTTACGCTTCGAGGGGAAAAGTGGCAAAATAAAAGAGGAGCCGTTATTAAGTTCCTTTCCTCAGTTACTGCTAAAGTACCCGGATGGCGCTATGATCGTCCCTCCAGATGGCGCTATAATCGCCGCCATCTTTATTCCCTGTAGCGTTAAGCCAGTACTTATGGATACAGTATTATTGGGAGGGATCCTGCCAAGGCCTTTCGTAGAAAGGAGGGCGGGTCCATCAGGACGACATGGCTATCTCACCCAAAAATAGATTTTATGGGCTCAGGCCATGTCGTCCTGATGGAAGTTTACCAGAGCATTAATGTATCTGTGGATTTCCCAGTCGTGCCTTAAACCTCAAGACAATATTTCCTTGGTCATGTAGACCTCAGAGACCTATGACATTACCGTTATATGTCATTTCATCAAATCATAGACTATGTTAGTGCTTCCTGCCCCCTACAGGGAAGAGTCAAACTAGACTCGGGAAAAAGTCTCGAAGTAGCATATATCATATGGCCAATCTAGCATGCAAAGGGTCATACAGGTTTCACTGTATGTCTTTTAGCAAAAGTTTGTATTTGTAATATGAACACAGGTGCATGTCAGCCACCGTAGCATCAGATGTATAGTAATCCAGATGTATACCACCAGAGGCAAGTTTCTATCTTGTATTGAAACAAGTGGGTTCTAGCTAGAAAGGTTTGTTTACATATAGGAACAAAGTTACTATCTTTGTTTGATATCATTATGCAGAATAATAAGGAATAATGAATGCTCACACAAAATTTTATTAATATGTTTAGGGCGAAATAATCAATAATAAATAAAATTTTCAGCATACATTCATAACAATATAAAAATGCAAGTTAAATATAATTTATTAACATAGACAAACAGAATAAATCCGAAATACTTGTTTTACCTGAAAACGAAACATTGCCACTCACATGAAAATTTAATAAAATTTTCTTTTGTCTTTCTGAGAAGTCTGTCTATTTACACTTGTGTAAAAACACATGGCACTTAGTGTTCAGTCTATGTTTTATCACGTTTGTACGCTGGAACAGTCCTTAATGTTACCATGATGACATTTCACTCACCATGTTGCACTATAAAGTGCCAACATGTACACACTATAGAATTATAGTCCCACAAATTCACTGTTCCTCGCAGCACTAAGCGACATGTTTTAGTACACTACCTGACGCTACCACAAATCTTTTAAGTTCTTGCACTTGCTTCGCGTAGTGTTTGAAATTCCATCTAGTAAACGTGCGAAGGCTCTCGAAATCCATGAGCTGGAAGAAATTTAGCGAAGAAGCAATTATCCTAGGATCATGACCTGCTGGTGTACTGTCAGGATCCGCTCTGCGAATGAAGTAGGTGATCTTCACCCTTAGTTGTTTTAGGGATAAGTTTGAGCCCGATGTTTCACCTTTAAAGAGTTGTCCTCCCCTGGAGTCTAAAGTTCTGCGAAGATAGACCTTTAGACTCTCCACTGGACACAGGGAGACATCTTCCTTCAAAGGGCAGATTCTCCAGGGACCCCCACTTCTTAGTGGGTAGCTTATTCTTGGTGAGAAACGTTGGGTTGGGAAAGAGATTTACCTCTCCCGTTTCAGCAAACTGGATATGGCCTTCTTCCCTAGACAAGGCCACTATCTCACTAACTCTAGCCCCTGAAGCTAGAGCAAACAAGAATATAACTTTTTGAGTCAAATCTTTCAAAGAGCAAGTTTCATTGTCCAAACTTGAAGCAAAATGTAGGACCTTATCCAAAGGCCATGAGATGGGCCTTGGAGGTGCTGCAGGCCTGAGCCTAGCACAGGCCTTAGGGATTTTGTTAAAAATATCATTAGACAAGTCTATTTGGAAAGCATAAAGCAAGGGCCTAGTCAAGGCAGATTTACACGTAGTTATCGTGTTGGCTGCTAAACCTTCCTCATGAAGGTGAATAAAGAAAGACAAGCAAAAATCAGTCGAGATTTCCTTTGGATTTCTGGCTTTGACAATGGCCACCCACTTCTTCCAAGATGACTCGTATTGCCTTCTAGTAGATTTTGACTTATATTCCTCTAAAAAGTCTATACTTTCTTTCAAGATCCCAAACCTTTTCTTTACTCCTAGGGAGAGAAAATCATGAGAATCAGCAGGGGAATCAGCCTCGGCTGTAATTCCAGAATTAAGGGGAACCAGTTGCTCTGGGGCCACTTGGGAGCCACTAGGGCTGCTGTTCCTTGAAAAGATCTCAGCTTGTTGAGGACCTTCATCAGCAGGTTGGGTGGAGGGAACAGGTAAACCCTGGTCCATTTGTTCCATTCGAGGGACATTGCGTCCACTGCTTCCGCTACAGGGTCCTTGTATGGGGCCACGTATCGAGGAAGTTTCTTGTTGTCGCTCGTCGCGAAGAGCTCGATCTGCAGTTCCGGGACTTGATGTAAGATGGAGAATGATCTTGTGTCTAGGGACTATTCTGACTCTATCCGAGTTATCCTAGATAGAGCGTCTGCTGTCACATTGCAGAACCCTTGAAGTTGAACTGCTGACAAGTGCCATCTCTTCTTTTCCGCTAAACGGAAGATGGCCAACATCACTTGGTTGAGTTGAGGCGATCTCGAGCCTTGGCGATTCAGACATCTCATCACTACCTCGCTGTCCAAAACCAGTCTTATGTGGACTGAAGGGTGAGGGGATAATTTCCTCAGTGTGAGGAAGACTGCCATGGCCTCCAAAATGTTGATATGGAAGGTCTTGAATAGGGAGGACCAAGTTCCTTGCACTCTGCGTTGATGAGAGTGACTTCCCCATCCTTCCAATGATGCATCTGTGTGGATGACGACTGAGGGTGGAGGCGGCTGCAGAGGAGTTGACCTCTTTGAAATTCCTGGCCTCCGACCATGGCTTGAGAAGTGATCGTAGCCGAATCTGTATTGGTCTTCTTAGATCTCTTCGAGCATTTGATGCGTATCTTCTCCAGACTCCTGACGCATCTTTTAGCTGTGCTCTTAGCAATGGGTCTGTCACTGATGCAAACTGAAGGGAGCCAGGAACTCTCTCCTGTTGGCGTCTTGAAATCCTGTTGGATTTTAGAAGTCTCTTGACAGATGCCGCTATCTCTCTCCTCTTCTTTAATGGAATGAAGAGACGATGTGACTGTAAATCCCAATGTATGCCTAGCCACTGGAATTTCTGAGCTGGAGATAGTCGAGACATTTTGGTGTTGATCTTGAATCCTAGATGTTCCAGGAACTGGATCACTTTCTTGGATGCTTGCATGTATTTCGACTCGGATGCTGCCCACACCAGCCAATCATCCAGATAGGATACCACCTGGACACCTTGTAGGCGTAGATGTTGAACGACTGCTTCAGCAAGCTTCGTGAATATCCTTGGGGCTATGTTTAGTCTGAAGGGCATGGCTCTGAAAACGTACTTTCTTTTTTGTAGCCTGAATCCTAGGTAGGAGGAAGTTGACGATTGATCAAAATGTACCAATAGGTATCTGCCATGTCTATGGAGACTGTGTATGCCCTTTTGAGCAACAGGGCCCTTATGTGTTGAAGGGTCAACATCTTGAACTTGTCGTTCTCAATAAACTTGCTGTGTGGCGACAGATCCAGAATGACTCTGAGTTTGTCTGGGTTCTTCTTGGGAACACAAAACAGCCTTCCTTGGAATTTGATGGACTTTGCCCTCTTTATCACCCGTTTGTTCAAGAGCTCACGGGTATATTCTTCCAGAATGGGGGTGGAGTGTTGGAAGAACTGAGGAAATGATGGTGGAGCTGTCTTCCAGCTCCAACCTAGTCCGTTCTTGATTAAGCTGTGGGCCCAGGGATCGAAGGTCCAACGATCGTGGAAGAGTCTGAGTCTTCCTCCTACCGCAAGCATCTCATTGCTTCCAGTTTCCGGAAGGCTTGCCTCCTTGACTGCGTCCTCCCTTACCTCCTCTTCCTCTCGAGGGACGTCTAGAGGAACCTCTATTGGATCCTCTACAAGGGCGAAAGGTAGTGGACTGCCTCTCATAGGCGGGAGTGAAGGCTGGTGACTGAGTCACCACCTGGGGTACCATCTGGTAGGTGGTTTGGGGCTGTGCCACCATCTGTGGCACCACGGTCATGGGAAGAAGTTGTTGTTGTTGTCTAGCAGGGCGAGAAGGCACTCTTGGCCTCTTTGTCTTCTTCGGTTGGGGACCCTCATCCGGAGAAGACTTCCTCTTAGCCGACATGTCCCACTTCTGGAGAAGATTTTTATTCTCCGTGGCGTCCTTGTTGACTATCTCTTTGACCAAATCATTTGGGAAAAGGTCCTTCCCCCAGATATTTGAAGATATCAACTTCCTGGGTTCTTGTTTGACTGCAGCCGAGGCAAACACGAACTCTCTACAAGCCCTTCTTGCCCTAACAAAGCTGTAAAAGTCTTTCGTTAGGGTTGCTGAATGAGCTTTAGCCAAGACCATGAACATATCTGGGGATCTTTGTTCACTGGCCATTGCCTCCATGGACACCTGGAGGGATAGAGAGGCAGCTAGTCTCTCCTTCGTATCTTGGGGAGGTTTTCGCTGAACTGACGTCCAGCGATATCAGCCTCCAACTTCCCGACTGAGAAGGTAAGCTGAATATCCTTCCAGTCTTTGTGATCTGTTGGCAAAGCTAGGGAAAGGGGCCTACACTCCTCCAGTGCAGGGCAGGGTTTCCCAGCTTCCCCTCTCTTAGTCACTGCTTGAACGACTTTTCCGCAAAGGGGAAAGCCATAGTTGCTGAAGCAAGAAAAGAGGGATGTTTCTTGCTCAGGGCCGGCACCTTTGAATTGGTGAAGCCCTTGTCCTTCAAGCTGTTGGCTAACAAAGCCTGAGACTTCGCATGGTCAAGCACTATGACCTCCTTAGGCTCTGTCTCCTCCTTGGATACCGGTTCCGCCTTTAGACGAACGAAGCAGTCTGGATAGGACTCAAAGCTGGGCAAGAACTCCATGTCCTCGATAAGGACAGTTCCCAGCTTCTCTGAAACAAAGATCTTACTGTTTGTAATCGGCATGTACTCAGCATGCCTCCATGGGTTTACCTCGGAACACAAGGGAAGATCCTTTACGTTGAGTCTCCGTTGAGACCCATGGGACGCTGTTATCTGAAGAATCTCCTTCCTGAATGCAGCTTCCCTTTGTTCGCTCTTCTTCTCAAACATTTCCATCATCGCTTTGATGGGAGATAGTGTCATCCGACCTCCCAGGTTGAGGAGCGGAGGACGTAGAGGGCACGGGTTCTGGGGCAGAAACCGACGAAACAGAGACTGTTTTGACTTCATCCTCTCCCGTCTCTGGAGCCAACGTTGACTCCTCATCTCGACCTTCCGCCAGAAGGTCCTTTTCGGTGTCCTTTGACACCTCTGACATCTTCTCATCATCTAGATGGATGTCCTTCGTCGCATCTGAGACATCCGTGTCGATGGCTATCTGGATGCAAGGGATCTCAGGGTGAAACTGAGGAATAACAGCATCCGCAGATGCTTTGGGGAATAGAAGGGCTCTCATACGATCACTAGGGAGGTAAGGCCCTGTGGCATTCTTTTGGAAGCCACGAACCCATTTGCGCAGCTTATCCCGAGCTGCATCCCTCGACTCCATTGACTTGGGATTTTCAAAAGCTTCATACATCAGGTCCTTACATACTGTACATACCTGTGAGTCCCAGTATTTGAGAGGTCCCTAAGTGATGGAGCAGCGGGAGTGTGTCCTACACCCCAGATGGCCATAGAAACTCCTGCTACGGACGTTGCAGAAGGCACTATCGCACTTCACTTAGTCCTCCTGTAAAGAGAGGAAAATAAAATGAGTATAACGTAGTCTATCTCACTAGATAAACTAATATTATTATAATAATATTTTCCATTTTATTTTATTGCATATAGCTTAGGATAGATAAGCTAGAAATGAAATAAGAAAGACACATACGTTTGTTTCCCCGCCCAGCCAATTGCTGTGACCTCCCTCAATATTAAATTCTAGGGTTATCCTCTTTAAGAGGTCCGATGGAAGAGTCTAACCTATAAGGATAGAATAGTGTAAACAACACCCACTTACAAGAGAGTTAATAATGCGGCTCAAATAACTGGTCATTTATCAGTATAAAGAAAGGGAATTCCTTTCCCAATCTTATAAAGTCTTAACAATAGACTGCACTTGGATACACAGAGTATGCTGGAAATTTTAACTATTGTATAATTTTATACCATAGTTTTCTGTGTGTAGTATATTCTATACTACAGATACACTGGCTACTGTATATACATACTGTATACTATAGTTGCTGCCGGCATACAGCCGGCAAGGCTAGTACCTAAGGCTCAATTCAACTGACACTATATTAATAACTTTTTATGGCCGGTGGCTTGCCGGACACCCCGGCGGGTCGCCGCCTGTCGGCAAACTATCCCCGCCATCATACAATGTGGCAGGGTAGTGGCCGGAATACCAGACCCGGCCGGCTCTCGCCGGAAGAGTCAGATGTGACAGTGAATTAACAGCTGTTGGACCACAAGTCTAGCCTGCATCTTGCCGCCAAGGTTAGTGGCCGGCAGCCATCAGTTAGGTTAGTAGCTGGCGGCACTAGCCAATAGAGAGAGAGAAAGTAGTGGCCGGCAGCCGTCAGTTAGGTTAGTAGCCGGCGGTACTAGCCAATAGAGATAGAGAAAGCAAGGAGTGAAGGGTGAAGTACGAGTGGCGGCACTAACCACTGGATCCCTTCCTTCCTCCGGAATGAAGGTTCTAATGAAAGGGGAGAATATAATATAATCAAGCTTCCACCCATCCACCTCCATGCCGGTATCTGCTGGCATAGGGTGTGGATGGCAGCCCAAGGAAGGACTGAAGAACACTCTAAGGCAAATGGGTATCCTGCCGGCAGCTAGACCTGCCGCTACAGCTATCCCGGAGCTCATGTCCGATAGGGAAGCTTTACGACTAGGCCATACCTGCAGGAACCCAAGCCGGTCCTACAGCCTGCCGGCAGTCGGCGAGATTGTAGGACAACGGCCACAGAGATGTGATGGCTAGGCCATCACTAAAGGACAGATTGAGAAGGGGAAAAGGGTCCTCTATAAGATGTGAGAGGAGCCGGTGGCATGCTAGCCCTACTACACCTAAAGAAAGCTCTGTTTCAGTATCGGCGCCATCCTAGGCGGACGGGGAATACACTCCCCAGCCTAGATTCGGCCAATACGGTAAGGGGGGCCGGCATCATCTAGCCACCTCCCTTAATCATATAGAAACAGAGTTCCATTGCTGGCGCTATCCTAGGCAGAAAAATAAACACTATTCTTCAGCCTAGGGTCTGCGAGCACAGGACTAGTCGACTATACCACAGTCTAGGGAGGCTAAGCCTTCTATGCCAATCAACAATATTCGACAGGGGAGTACAGTCACCCTATCGATCAGTTGCCGGCACACGACAAGCACTCTGAAGATCTGACCCAAACCCAAAGCTCACCACCAGTAGCTAGGTGAAGGTTCAGAAAAACCCTAGCCTAACCTTGCGAGAATGACAATTCGAGGCAAGATCAACTAGGATTGTAGTCATAGGCTACACTCAGAGGGAGGGAGGGATTACCCTATATATGCGGGTAACCGGGGAGATGTATGAAAGTATAATAAAGCCCCTAGGCTACTAGCCTAGTGACAGCGAGATCGACTACCTAACTCATCGAAGCTCTCTTGTATACAATCTTAGAAGAGGAAAATTAAAATGCAATCCATATATCCTACATGTATAAATTGCCTATTATCTTCATTTGAATTTAATAGCACCAGGAACACTTATTATATCATGCAAGAAAGTAAACTATGACCCCTAGGATAGGAAGCCTAGTGTAAGCAAGATCGGCTACCTAAGTCGCCGAAACTAATGCGAATACTATCGGCATAATATAACTAATTCCTACCAATGAGGATTAAATAGCTAATTATATTTATATAAGCTATTATACCGGGAAAGTCGTTCTGACTAACTAAATAACTCGTGCGTTACGAACGACAGCGCTGAAGGCGCCTCCGGTCTAGGCAATAGCTCTGCCAAAATATTAGTTTATTTCAATATACAGTAACTTTTACTTTACGGCCAGAGCTAAATTTATACAGCATAAGAATGAAACACTCAACTTTCCAGAGGCAGAAGAAGCTGGAGATTGTATAATAAATGCTGTTTTACGAGAGAGCACTGGGAAAAACAGCGAGCGACACCGCTACAGAAAAAGGAATAAAGATGGCGGCGATTATAGCGCCATCTAGATGGACGATTATAGCGCCATCGGGGTACTTTAGCAGTAACGGAGGAAAGGAACTTAATAACGGCTCCTCTTTTATTTTGCCACTTTTCCCCTCGAAGCATAAACGCTATGCGGGGTAAAGATTGCTATGTGGCGTGTCAGGAATACGTCCCCTGATATTATGCGATATCCTAAAAGGAGAAACTTTAAGAATATTGGCGCCAGGAGTTAGCATTCTGGAGACCTTCAGTTAAATTCTCTGGGAATATCACTGTAGTCAAATATACCCTAGGAAGCTACTTAAAGGAACCTTCCATCAGGACGACATAGCCTGAGCCCAAAAAAGTAAAACTGTGTCAATTTCGCACTAAATGGCCTCCCGGCCTCAGTACCTGGCCAGAAGGAGCTAGTTCTATCAATCCATGAAATCCAAATCCATTTATTTTGTTATATGTCATTATGGAAATGAAACGAAACAATAAGAAATCAAATAAAGCAGAATTTTCACAGATTAACAATGATAAAAATTCGAAATCGAGAAGCAATGAATTTTGATGTCATAATTTTAGTCCGGGAAGTTTTGGGCTTTGATGTCATTTAAATGTAAACTCTGATATAAATTGCAGATGAGATTAATCCAAGCGCCGAAAATGACACAAGAAAATTGCCTCATTAGCACTGATGATTATTATGGTAATGACGATGTTCCCAATATTCACCAAACAACCATTGTAGACAAGCAATTTTTGGGTCCCGGTAAACCAACGAAATTTTAATGCTTTTATGTAGGGAATTAGAATACAGGAGTCGTTTATGAGCGACCCTTCATATTTTGTATCATTTTCCATTTGATGAAAATTTTATAATTCGGAAGCGTTTCAAAGAAGACACGGAAAGGTGCACCTAAAAATCTATATATATGTGTGTGCATACAGTATATATATATATATATATATATATATATATATATATATATATATATATATATATATATGTATATATATATATATATATATATATATATATATATATATATATATCTATATAGATAAATATAGATATGAATATGAATACTGTATATCTACACACACATACATACATTATATATATATATATATATATATATATATATATATATATATATATATATATATATATATATATACATATATATATATATATATATATATATATATATATATATACATATATGCATATATATATATATATATATATATATATTCAAACATATATATATATATATATATATATATATATATATATATATATATATATGTATATATATATATATATATATATATATATATATATATATATACTGTATATATATGATAATTAGAAGTGTATAATTTTCTTCTCTTTGGCCTAGTTTTCTATATTTCACAAGGGAATAACTTGGTAAAAGTTAGCGACAGATTTTGCTCCTAGTCCTATCGAATGTAATAGTATCAATCATTTAAAAAAAACAGTAGGCCTAATTTGCATTACAAAATCATCATCATCATCTCCTCCTACGCCTATTGACGCAAGAGGCTTCGGTTGGATTTCGCCTGTCGTCTCTATTTTGAACTTTCAAGTCGATATTCCTCCATTCATCATCTCCCACTTCACACTTCATAGTCCTCAGACATGTAAGCTTAGGTCTTCCAACTTTAGTGCCTTGTGGAGCCCTGTTGAAGGTTTGGTGAACTAATCTCCCTTGGGGAGTGCGAACAGCATGTCCAAACCATCTCCATCTACCCCTCACCGTGATCTCATCCACATATAGCACTCGAGTAATCTCTCTTATAGTTGCATTTCTAATCCTATACTGCAATTTAATTCCCAATATTCTCTTTAGATCTTTGTTTTCAATTCTACAAAATCTGTTGGATACATTTTCATTGTCAGACCACAAGTCATGTCCGTACAGTAACACCGATCTCACTAGACTGATATACAGCCTGATTTTTATATGTAATTTCAGGCGATTTGCTTTCCAAATTTTATTTAACCTAGCCATTGTCTGAATTGCTTTTTTCAATCTTTCATTAAACTCAAATTCTAAAGATCCTGTATTAGAGATCATAGTTCCTAACTATTTAAATGATTCTACCTCATTAATTGTTTCTCCTTCCAACGATATTTCATCGTCCATTGTACATTCTGTTCTCACTTTTGTCTTTCTTCTATTTATCTTTAGTCCAACCTCATGTGACATTCCATGAATTCTAGTACGCAAGCTTTGCAAGTCTTGTCCTGTTCCCCTGATAAGGACAGAGTCATTAGCATACTCTACGTCAGCTAATATCCTGTTACCAATCCAGTCCAATCTTTCACCATCCCCAAGTGTTCTATGCAATACAAAATCCATGCGGAGAATAAACAACATGTGTGACAACACATTTCCTCGGAGTACTCCACTGTTCACTGGAAATTTATTTGATAGGACTCCACTAACATTAACTTTGCACTTGCTATGCTCATGAAGAGACTTAATCAAATTTACATATTTAAGAGGAACTACATAATAATGCAGGACTCTCCACAAAATTGGTCTGTGCCCACTATCAAAGGCTTTTTCATAGTCCACAAATTCCATCAAAAGTTGATTTCTATATTCTACACATTGCTGTACCATATATCCTAAAATAAAAATTGGTCAGTACAACTTCTACCTTTTCTAAATCCTGCTTATTCATCTCTCAGTTATTCATCAATCTTTTCTCTATAGTCTCTTTATAATGAGCATACTGTATATTTTCATAGCAACTGACGTAAGTGTGATGCATCTGTAATTATTGAAATCAGTCAGATCTCCCTTTTTTGGCATTTTCACCTACAATCCTAGCTCCTATTCATTAAGTTTTGGCTCTTCATGCCACATTCTACAAAATAATCTTTCAAGTATTCTGGGAGTCACTTCATTTTTGGCCAGTACCATCTCAGCAGTTATTCCATCGTATTGAGGGGATTTCCATCTCTTTAGTTTTTTAAAGATAGCTTCGACTTCAGACACACTGAATTCATTCATGGGAACATCAAGGTCTTCCTCAGCTTCAGGTATATCAATCAGAGTATTCCCTTCATATCACCTATTCATGACCTCACTACAGTGTTCCATCCAACATTGCCTTTCTTCATCTTCTGTTACTATAACAGATGCATTTCTCTTTTTGATGGGTATACGCTTCCTTGCTCCAGTAGAGATTTCATTAATAATACTATGAGTAATTATTACACCATAGCCCCTCCCTGATTTCGCAGCTTTGTCAGCCTCATCTGCTTTCATATATAAATATTCAGCAGTGATTCCTTGCTTTTCGTTCAACTTCCCTATCAATACTGGAATAATTAGCATGCTCAACTCGGTAATTTTCATAACTTCCTCGAAAACGTTCAGCAGTCAATGTCTGTCTTTGTTTCCTTTTTATAGAATCCCAAGTATCATTTGATATCCATGGTTTTCTCCTTGTAACTGCATGTCCCTAAGCGTCACTACCAACTGACTGATATATGTTGTTAATATCACACTATTCTTCATTAATTGTCTGCTCTTCGTCACTTAACGTTTTCAAGACTGCATATCGTTTCCTACATTCAAATGTCTCTCTGTGCTCATCTTCTAGAAGCTTAACTGTATCAAACCTAGGTATTCTTGTGGAGAATTAATTTTTGTTTTATTTTTATTTATTTTTTGTTAAGTTTGCCAAAGCCAGGGAGAGAGAGAGAGAGAGAGAGAGAGAGAGAGAGAGAGAGAGAGAGAGAGAGAGAGAGAGAGAGAGAGTGTCAATGAGCGAAAGGTAGTTAGTGTATCGAGTGTTTGTTGTGAGAAAGACTGTTGGTATAACTAAGATTGTTTGTTTATGTTTTTAGCTAGGTTAGGACAGTGATGCCTGTCTTGGGCAAATGCTTATTTTGATTTGACTGCAGCAAGCGTCAGTTCTGTGTGCTTTGAATGCTGGATTATTATTTTTTTTTGGGCTCAAGCCATGACGTCCTGATGGAAGGTTCCTTTAGTAGCTTCCTAAAGGTATATATGTATACAGTGGATATTCTGAGAGAATTAAACCAAAGGTTTCACAGAATTCTAACTTCTGGCGTGAGTACCCTAAAGGTTTCCCTTTAGGATATCATATATCAACAGGAGACGTATGCATTGACACTCCACATGGCTATCTGCACCCCATATAGCGTTTACGCTTCGAGGGGGAAAAGGTGGCGAGATAACTGAGGAGCCTTGGCAAAGTTATCCTCCTACGTTACTGTTACGGTACCTCACGACGTAAACAAACGGCAGCCATAGCTGTCCGCCATCATGAATGACGTCACGCCCGTCTTCTTCCTTCCAACCTTTGTAGCGATCTACGTTGTTTGGTTTTTTCCCAGTGATCTTTATTTTTCGCCATGTCGCAACCTTCAGCCTCGCCTTCTTCTGAAAAGTTGAGTACCATGTTCTTGTATTGTATAAATAAGCTCTGGCTGTAAAGTAACGACTATTTTTCCTTAAATCTTGTATTTTGTGGCGAAGCTGTGCCCTGACCAGAGACGTCATGTTACGACGCCACTGTTCGCACCGCATGCTTTACTTAGTTAGCCAGAACAGCGTTCCCGGTCTCATAACTAATTAAATATCATTAATTATTTAGTCTTCATTGCTAGGAATTAGTTATATTATGCCGATAGTATTCTCGGCGCACTTAGTTAGCCGATCCCCATGCTAGCCTACGAGCCTACCCTAGGCTCGATGCCTAGTATTCATGTTTATTTACTGCATGATATAATAAGTGTTCCTAGTGTTTTAAAAATTATGAAATGAAGATATAGTCATTTATACATACAAGATTCAGTGTTGCACATGTGTTTTCGCCTTCTAGGGACCATTCTAGGGATCGTGCATGGTCTACCCATTGACACTCCCCTAACCTAATGTTGGGGCCCTTGTATGCTTCCTTATCTCCCCTGTTACCTTACAGGTAACCTCCTCCCTCTTGGTAGCCTTGCTATATCCTAGCCCTCTTACCTCAAATTGCATTCGCGTAGGTTAGGCTGGGGTCGTTCTTTCCTTCTCCTCACCATTGTTCATGGCTTGAGTTGGGACAGAACCCCAGAGTAACTGTCGTTCATCCCAGTCTACCTTAGGAGAACGTTTTCTCCTTATGTTATCGACTGAGGTTAAAGGTGGAAGGGCTCTGCCTTTCCCCCTAGACTGCACTTGGTTGGGACACGTCCCTTCCTCCCTGCAGCTTAGCGATTTGTCCTACTCTTGCCCTCCCTAGCCTAGGAGAATGATTCTTCTGGCCTAGGCTAGGCTTGGGTGGATTCTGTTTTATTATAGTTCAGGACAGTACTCTGGTGCTGTACCTGATCTGAGCTAACCTTCCCTAGGTTGGAGAGCGTTCTCTTCTCCCTGGGTAGGTAGCACCCGAATAGATCCCCCACTCTCTTGGGAGCATAGGGTGTGTCACCACCTCTTCTGCTCACTTCCAGGACCCTCACCCCCTCCTCACTCTGTCACTTTGTGTTGGCTCGCCATCACACTCCTGTCAGCTGTCCTACAACTCCTCGCTTGCGGCGAGTTGTGGGATTGGCTATGCTCTTCTGCTGGGTGGCCGCTCTGCTACACTTCCCTACCTAGTTGAACTATGGGGTAGTGCCGGCGGTCAGCTGCCGGCGGAAGACCTCCCTCTTTGAGTGTTCTCTGATCCTCCCTTGGGTTACCACAGGCACTATAGCCGGCTGCCGGCTCCCTGCCGCCGGATGATAGGCGTATCCCCTCCTATCATGAGAACACTCCTTCCGGAGGAAGGTTAGTTTGGGTATTGGGTATTACCCTTCCTTACCTTCCCTCCTTAGCTTTCTCTCTCTCTATCTGGTGCCGATCCACTGCCGCCTCCGCTTGCCGGCGCTAGCCGCTGACATCTCTGGTAACCTTCCTGCCTCATCGAATGTTGTCAGCTTAGGTCTACCAAGGCCGACTGCCTGCCGGCTGCCGGAGGCAGCCGTCCTGCCCGCGATCCCCCACCGTGCCGGCGATCGCCATTCTCAGGTATTCCTGTCTCCCAGCCACTTAGCTTGTGGGCTTTGACGGGTTCACCATGCTGGACGGGCCTCCGGTGCTCCTAACCTCGGCTTACAGTGGACAATCACCCCTCCCCGGCTGCTGGCCCCGTGCCGGCAGTCACTATAATGCAGCCGGGTGGACTAGCCAGTCCTCCTCTGGTATTTCATACCTTAAAACGACGACTATTGTACTCGGTTGTACAGTAAAATATTTCCAGCATATTCTGTGCTTCCTAGTGCAGTCTCTTGCCGGGGTCAATCCTTTAAAAAGGAGGGTTTATCCTATTTTCCCCCCTTTCTTTCCCTATATGAACTGAATGATTTCAGGTCTACACCTCTCTATAATTAATTCCTTAGATCAAGCCTAAGCTTGGCTCATCCTACAGGATGCTCTCCTCTCCTCTAGAACCCTATAGGTCCTATGGAATTAATTATGGGGCATAGTCACGGCAATTGGCTGGGCAGGATGCACAGGTATGTGTCTTCCTACTTCCTTTCTAGCTCACCTATTCTGAGCTTAGATAAAGGAATCTTATAATTTCTAAGTTATTACTTAATTTAAGATTACTATAAGTCATATTACAATGACTTCTATGTACTTATTGTCTCTTTCTTTTACAGGAGGACTACGTGAAGTGTGAGAGCTCCTTCTGCGGAGTTCGTCGCCCTGACTTCTATGGACATCGGGCGTGCCGGACCCACGCCGCCTGTGCTACGAAGAAGGGGAATCTCAAGTATTGGGACCCGTAGACTTGTGCTATCTGCAAAAGCCTTCTTGATGAGGCGTTTGACAACCCTCCGTCCGCGGAGGCCAGGGTCAATGCTCGAGAGAAACTGCGCAAGTGGGTGCGCGGTTTCCAGAAAAACTCCTCAGGGCCTTATCCCCCCAATGAGAAGATGAGGGCCCTTCTCTTTCCCAAAGCTACGGCTGACTCCGTAATCCCTAGGGATGAGATCCCCTGCGTTCAACTGGTGGTTGAACCTGACGTTTCGGCTGCTCTCTGGAAATGTCACATAGACAAAGTTAAAAAGATGTCGGACGTGTCCGACAACACCGAGAGAACCCTCATGGGTGAGGATGTGGAGGAAGAAGAGGATCAGGTGGAGTTCCCTGATTCGGAGGGCGAGCTTGCCCAGGCACCTCCTGTGCCTCCTACCGTGGGCGAGGAGCCAGTGCCCTCCACTTCTACTGCTTCGCTTCCTGCGCTGCCAACCACCGAGGATACCATCCAAGATCTGGTGACGCTTATGGACGAGAGGTTCCGTAAGGGCCAAGACGACCTTAAACGTCACTTCATAGGCTGGCACTTGTCTGCAGTTCACCTACAAGGATTCCGCAATGTGACGGAGGACGCTCTATCGAGGACAAGCCCCATAGACTCGGAATGGTCCCTAGACGCAAGATCATTCTCCTTCATCTCTCGTCAAGTCCCGGAACTACAGATCGATCTCTTCGCGACGAGCGACAACAAACAACTTACTCGTTATGTGGTCCCTTACGAGGACCCCAAGGCGGAAGCAGTGGACGCCATGTCCCTGGACTGGAACAGATGGTCCAACATCTACCTGTTCCCTCCACCCAACTTTCTGCTGAAAGTCCTCTCCAAGCTGAGAACCTTCAAGGGAACAGCAGCCCTAATGGCTCCAAAGTGGCCCCGGAGCAACTGGTTTCCCCTAGTTCTGGAGCTACAGCCCAAGCTGATCCTCTGCCGGGCCCAGTTCTCTCCCAACAGGTGCAGAAGTCGACTGTCTTCGATTCATCAAAGAAAGTCCAAGACCTTCATCTCATGATTTTCTCTCTCTAGCCGTGAAGAAAAGGTTCGGGATCTCGAAGAAAAGTTTAAACTTCCTCGAGGAATACAAAACAAAGTCTACCAGAAGGCAATTTGAATCATCCTGGAAGAAGTGGGTGTCCATTGTCAAGGCAAAAAATCCTACGGAAATCTCCATAGATTTTTGCATGTCCTTCTTTATTCACCTTCATGGACAAGGCTTGGCAGCCAACACGATTTCCACTTGTAAATCGGCCTTGACTAGACCACTACTGTACGCCTTCAAAATAGATTTGTCCAACGAGATCTTTAACAAACTCCCGAAGGCATATGCTAGACTCCGTCCTGCACCTCCACCGAGACCCATCACCTGATCCCTGGATAAGGTGCTTCATTTTGCCTCTAGCTCGGACAATGAATCTTGCCCTCTGGAAGACTTGACTCAGAAAGTAATTTTCCTTTTTGCTCTCGCATCGGGAGCTTGAGTCAGTGAAATAGTGGCATTATCAAGAGAGGAGGGCCAGATACAGTTCGCCGAAACAGGGGAACTTACCCTCTTCCCTGACCCTACGTTTCTCACCAAAAACGAACTCCCCACCAAGAGATGGGGACCCTGGAGAATCTGCCCTCTGAAGGAAGATGTCTCTCTATGCCCAGTGGAGAGTCTTAAGGTCTATCTTCGAAGAACTTCTGACTTTGGCGGAGGACAACTTTTTAAAGGAGAAACATCGGGTAGCGACCTGTCACTTAAACAATTAAGGGCGAAAATCACCTACTTTATTTGCAGAGCGGATCCTGACAGTACACCCGCAGGTCATGATCCTAGGAAAGTCGCCTCTTCCCTGAATTTCTTCCAAGGAATGGATTTCGATAGCCTCCGATCATTCACAGGCTGGAAATCCTCAAGAGTGTTCTTCAAACACTATGCGAAGTAGGTGCATGAAATCAAGAGATTCGTGGTAGCAGCAGGTAGTGTAATGAAACCTGCTGCTTAGTGCTGCGTAGAACAGTGAGTTATTTCGGGACTCTAACTCAACGGATGCCTGTGTTGACCCTAGTGTGATACATAGTGATTTCAGGTGACACTTAGTGTCACATTTGGACTGTTCTTCCCCAAGGTGTAGTGACATAGATTCTCACACGTGTGCCACATGTTCTTCGACATGGAGTGTATAGTGATTTTAAAACAGACTTTCGTTCCTCCGGGAACTTATGTGTATAAAGGCAATAGTTTCTTCCCTTTCAGATTCCACATTATCGTCTGTCAACTCATAATCTATGTCCATTATTCAATTATATTATTGTAAATAATTTCCTTACTTTAATTTTGCAATTTTTTGAATAAAATAGATATTTTATTTACCATGTGCGTCTTATTTCGCCTTTCCATATGAAAATAAATTGCTGTTACTGTTTTCTTTGCCCCTATTCTCATTATTATATTATGTATAATAAATTTCCTGTCTGAAATATGCTCACCAATCAGTGAAATATTGTTCCTACATACATATTTAACATTCTGATCTGTCCCCGAGACCGACACGATTTTCGCATCCAGGTGAGTTTATCTTCATCAGGGCACTTCGAGATATTCTTCTTGTCCAAACAGGACTTCCCTGACAGGTGGGCAGTAAGCCATGTCATTGTTATGCCACTGGTAGTGACATATAACGGAGATGTCACGGTCTCTATGGTCACCAGACCAAAGGAATATTGTTTGAAGTAGAAGGCACTTGAAATCAGGAAAAAACCACGATACACTAATTCTCTGGTACACTTCCATCAGGAAGCCATGGCTTGAGCCCAAAAAACGGATGGGTGAGATGGCCATGACGTCCTGATGGACCCGCCCTACTGTTTCCAGTTCAGCCTGCCAGGCCCCTCCCTTCCATACTGTATCGTGGAGGCTGGTAGATGCGCTGAGTCTGGAATGAAGAAGATGGACGTGACGTCATTCATGATGGCGGACAGCTATGGATGCCGTTTGTTTACGTCGCGAGGTACCGTAACAGTAACATAAGAGGATAACTTTGCAACGGCTCCTCGGTTATCTTGCCACCTTTTCTCCCTCGAAGCGTAAATGCTATGTGGGGGGGGCAGATAGCCATGTGGCGTGTCAATGCATACGTCCCCTGTTGATATACGATATCCTAAAGGGAAACCTTTAGGGTACTCGCGAAAGAAGTTAGAATTCTCTAAAACCTTTGGTTTAATTCTCTGGGAATATCCACTGTAGACATATATACCCTTAGGAAGCTACTAAAGGAACCTTCCATCAGGACGTCATGGCCATCTCACCCAAAAATAGATTTTTTGCTTCGCTCAAAATCCGTTTACTTTTCGATCAGCGTGGAAGTGATTATTTATTTTTGCAGGCCGTAATTCCTCCTTTGGAAAACTAATTTTTTTGAATGCTGATCTTTAGTTGACGACATGGCTTGTGATAAGGAACGTGATACGACCACTCAGAATTATATAATTATTGATGACACGGACCGAATGAACTTTCGATTGCTGTTGTTGATGATGATGATGATGATGATGATATCCAGGACCCCAATCAGGGAGGTAGTAGTGGCAAATTGCCACACAGTGGATTGTTAACCACAAAGCTGTGGTAGTGTGCCGTGAAAGACAATTCAGCATTGTTTGGACGACAGTGTTGGCGCCAATAAAATACACCTTTTACCGTTTCATTTTGAACAAATGCCATTTTATTTAGTGAATCGCTAAAACTCTAAGCCACTCTTCATAACGGTTAAGACAATGTTCATAACTCAGTAACAGTATTCTATACAATGATACATTGTTGTATTAGAAACAAGACAATTTGCAAAATGCGAAACATTTCCAAAATAAATCGACCATCAGCACTAAGGGCAAACAATCGTAACAAATCTTAAACAGTGTGCGTTACTGTACGTCAATTTTCCCTCGAAGGTGAAACAATTTATTACAACTGTGAAACAAATGCATATTTCGAAGTCAATGTTTAATAATGAAAAACAAGGCATTTTTTCATTTCTTCATCATTATTCTTGCTAAATCCCATCTTGTACCTTCTTCTCAAAGTATAATTGATTCTTGAACTACCCTTTTTACACCAATTATCGTAGTTTACACTATCTCAGCTCATATAAGGCGAATGGACGTACAAGGTGACGTTCTACTTGGGACCTCAAGGTTTGGATCAGTGTATGAGGAATTTTCATACTTGTAGAAGGTGCTCTCTACTCTTTGATTACCTAACTCCATATCAAAAGTATCATTATGCCTCGTGTACAACAGGTGGACAAAGAGCGCATTATATCTGCTTATGAACAAGGTCAAGATTTTGTTGATTCAACTCGGGTTTTAAACATTGCTTGCACTATGGCTTACTCAATTATTCGAAGATTCCAATGCCACAGAGAAATTGTTATCTCAAATCCAGCTGGGGGTAGACCACGAAAGTTGGACGATGAAAGTGTGGATTTTTTAGTCCTTATAATTCAGAGCAACCCAACCATAAGTATTCTTGAGTTACGGTCAACATTTTAGGATGGGTGGCCATATAAACCACAAGTCTCTCCCTCCACAATACAGCAAAGTTTAGATGGACAACTTGTCACCCTCAAAGCTTGCAATGACATACCAGCGTCAAGAAAGTCCTCTGCAACTAAGGAATCGCGCTTTCAATACGCCCAGTGGATGTACAGAATATACATAGATGAAACCGGCTTCAATCTGTATACTTGACGTCATTATGGACGAGCACCTATCGGACAAAGGGTGCACCGAATGGTAGGGAATCAAAGAGGGCAAAACATTACTGTTATTGCTGCCATGTCCAATTTTGTGGGTCTTGTTTACTATGAAATAATTCATACCTCTCTTAACAGAGAAGTTTTCCGTGACTTCTTGACATCTCTTTCAGTAATAATAGGAGATGAAAGAGAAATACTACTCATGGACAATACACTTTGTCAAGGAAATATTGTGCTGAACTCCGACAACCTTCAAGTTAAGTACCTGCCTCTAAATTCACCTTTCCTAAATCCTATTGAAAAATTTTTTGCTGTCTTTAAAAATGATATGAAACGAACACATAATTGGATTCAAAGTGAAGCATCCGATCGACGAGCTGCTGTTGCTGCTAATATGTCTATGGACAGTTGGAGTAAATCCCTCATGGAGAGGGAAATTACTCGTTCCATTGAAGTATTCACCCGGGATATAACTGCTAATAATTATGGGCATTCAAATGGGTATTTGGACAAATGTATTCTGAAAGAAGATATCTTAACTGAATAAGCTAAAAAATTCCATACTTTTATAACTTAATATGTTCATGTAGTGTACACTTGTATGTGTGTAGTAAGTTTACAATATACCCTACTGTATTGTAAAGCTTTAGTTTATAATGTATACTGTATGTTTTGCAGTATATAGGTAGCCTACATTATTTTGCCATTCAAGTTTAATGACAATTATATGCTGTAATTTACTTCACACAACTTTTTTTCTTGTTTTTTTTATTGTAGTGTAAATAAACAGACCTCTACTGTATACATGATATGTTCTTATTTCTTAATTTTTCAATAGATTTGGTAATATGTGCATTGATTTAAATCCCAATTTTTTAATAGGGGTATTTGGTAATGATGACTGTTAGATTTATCTCCCTAAGTTATGATATCATACTAGAGTTAATTGTTACTAGAGATTTTGCTGGGTCTGCTTGAATTGCTTAATTAGGTACATATACATATGTGCCTAATTTATCGGAGGTACCTACAAATCAATTGCCTCCAAAATTCCCCCGTTTATAAGTCCTTTGGAGATAAACTTTGTATATATCTAACTCCACGGGAAATATAATCCTTTGTTTATAGTTTTGGTTAAATGTTTGCCAATAATGAAAGTGTGTTTCAATGTTTTGCGTAATGTCTCCAGCTAATAATGAAAATGTTTTTCAATGTTTTGCGTTATGTCTTCAGCTATGTACAAATGTCTTGAAACGTCACAGATTGTCTGAATATTTTGAGTGCAATTCAATTTGTTATGTCTAAGTGCTGGTGTACATACACTAGTTTTGGGAATCTGACTTTCAGTTTAGAAAAAAAATGTTTCAACAGATATGGAATCTGTCGCTGTGTTATGAGCATTGTTTCTATGTTATGACCTTTGTGTTGCGTGTTTTGACGTTTGTTTCTATGTATGACAAGATTGTACCATTTCATTTGCGAAAAGGTGTATATTATATAAAGATACATATTTTGGTATTGGTGTATGGTTTAATTTCAAATTTGTTAGGTTTTTTTTTTTTTGGTTTAATTGAATTCTGTTATGGTTACTGTATATTTAGTGTTGAGTTTTTGATTAGTTTTAAGTGATATTATTTTGACTGTGGATGGTTCGTATTACGCATTTTAGCTTGTAAGTAATATAGATTTAAGGTTATGTTTTATTTTTATATCCTTTTTGTCCATGAGTCCCGCTGCTTATGAAGTAAGGGGGGAAAGTTTGTATTGAGGAGGCTATTGTCAGTTAGAGTCATTCAAGGGTGTAGGGGTTGTTCGTGCAACATCCCGCCACATTCTATTTACATTTCTGTTGGGTGGTTTCAGTTTTAATATCAGTGTGACAATGAGGAGCTAGTGATCACTATCAATATCTGCACCTCTATCGCTTTTTACATTTCTTAGTGTCCTCATTCTCATATCATTAATGGCTATGTCATCTATTTGATTTTTGTAATTGCCACATGGTGAAGTCCATTTATACTTGTGGATGTCCTTGTGCTGGAAAAGAGTACCTCCAATAACAAGATCGTTTGGTAAACAAAAACTTTTAAAATGTGCTCCATTTTCATTTGCAACTTCGCCAAGACCCTGAACACTCATCATACACTCTCTCTCTTAATGAGAGAATTCCTTGATGAAGTCAATGAGTTTTAGCACGGCATATCATTCCCGTGCTGAAGCTTGGTGACGGGCAAGACAGGGTCTCGAACTTGGGGAAATTGCTCCCCAGTTCGAATATAAATTTCTCTCTCTCTCACATCTTTTTCTTACTCTTAATATTACGTCGATATTCTCCTTATTTTATAAACTTTTTTTCGATTTGGTCCCAACTCTATGAAAAAATGTCCCTTATTATATATGTGTATACGTTATGTAAATATATATATATATATATATATATATATATATATATATATACATACACATATACATATATATATATATATATATATATATATATATATATATATATATATACATATATATATTTATGAATATGTGTATGTATATATATATATATATATATATATATATATATATACATATATACATATATATACGTATTTATATGTATATACATAAACATATGTATGTATATGTAAATATATATGTATATACATATATATATGTATCCTTATACAGACATATATATATATATATATATATATATATATATATATATATAAATTATATATATATACATATATACATATATATACAGTATATATACATACATATATATACATATATATATATATATATATATATATTTATACATATATATATATATATATATATATATATATATATATATATATATACACACACATATATATATATATATATATATACGTACATAAATATATATATATATATATATATATATATATATATATATATATATATATATATGTGTGTGTGTGTGTGTGTGTGTGTGTGTGTGTGTATTGGTGTGGATGTTCTACATCCATTATTGCTGCTGGCGTGGATGGGAGGCGTCACGGTTGTGAGGTATTTGCATTCAAAGCTATATGTGAGATTATTGGATGATCTCAGCCATCCCAAAGATGGTTTGGACCTTTTTGGCGGAACTACTTCCAAGTGTTGGGTCTTCGGAATCCAGGGGGATCCAATGCTTGGGGTAGGCCTCTCGGGTTTTGGCCTGAAGCCCGTCATTACAGATATGGGGAGGATGGTTCCATAGTTTCTTCGTCTCAGTCCTAACAGGTGGGTTCAGCTTAGACCTGTGGTTCTATATCTGTTTTGGTGCGATCCTTCGGGTAAGGTATGGAGTGGACCATCTGGGAAGTATACTCCCATTGTGCCGATAAAGGAGAATGCAAATTTCGTATCAGGCGTATGATGTCTCCATATTCTTGAGCAGGTAACCCTATCTAATTAACCCTGTCTCGACCACTGCTTTATGGATTTTTCAAAATACGAACCCCCATCCCCTGGATACGCTGACTCTTCCCTGGCACTCTTAACGACCTCTGCTAATTTAATTAAGGAAAATTCTGTTGACGACCTTGGAACTAAAAAAGACCACTCGAATCATTTCAAAAATCTAATTTGGGTAACACAAGGAAACTGTGAATCCTTTATGTTGCCCATATATATATATATATATATATATATATATATATATATATATATAGAGAGAGAGAGAGAGAGAGAGAGAGAGAGAGAGAGAGAGAGAGAGAGAGAGAGAGAGAGAGAGAGAGAGAGCATTTGTGTTATGGATTGATAACGGAAAAGAGGATGAGACTCAAGTGATGAAAAATGGGACTCATGGATGTCTTTTGATAGTCATGACGAAGCGTTTGATGTTGTTTGTAATATTAGTAATATTAAAATTAACAACTTGAACATCAATCTGATTCATGATTTTAACATTCCAATCACCAATTTTCATTTTTTTTTTTTAGTATTTATAAACTGTGAGATTCTTAGTACCCTGCTACGTCCGGGACTGGGGGCCATTCTGTCCTTTTCGCTTTCCACAGACTGACTAAATCCATAAAGGATTCATTGGCTAGATTCATCAAAGGATAGCCAGTTTCTTGTGATGCGCAGTGCCTATCTAACTAAGGAAAGTGACCCCTGCCGGTCCATACTAATTTTAGTAAGATTAGCTGCCAGGCATCAGGAGTAAAAGCTGAAGAGACATCTTGTCTATCGCCTTAAACCCAATCCGTCACCCTGCTGCCAGTGACATCATCCAGACTTTCGGGGGCATTTCCTCCACACCCAAAGTTCTTGTTATTCCACCAAGTTGCTCACTCGCTTATATAACTGTTGGCATACATGGATTGCTGAGATATACTGCTTAGCATTTTAAGAATGAGGACTGAAAATATTTCAAAGTAATAAGAATAATGGTCATTATGATTGTCTTCTTTGAAAAGCGTTATATAAACATGAGGTGAAAAGAAAGAAAAAATGAGAGAAAGACGTGCAAATAGTTTTTTAAAAGTTTGAAGTAATACCTTATAGTTTTAGTAACTAGAGAGAATTTTTATGCTAATGTCATCCTACGGTCGTGGGCGTGAGCGTGATCGCAAGCGTCTCGTCATCAAAGGTTGTGTAAAGACTAGCAGCGCATTCGCGGAGACGCTCGTGACCATGAAACTCACACTTGTGAGCGCGAGCGTTGTGGAGAAATAGTTAAAAAAAAATACAAATTATTTTTTATATTACTATTAGAATGTTAGCTTTTTATATTTTGGCCCTTCAACCTCGTCTCATGATAATCCTTTTTTTTTCTTTTGCAGCAGCATGCCCTACTCCCTGTAGGGCCTGGAGATGGCAGCTAGAATTGCAATCAAGTAGAGAAGCATACTGCAGACATTTGGTTGTACATATTGACAGAAATTTCCAAGTGTGTGGGATTTGACAAAAACTGTTGTAAATTAGCCCAGACAGTGGACAGCGGGAATGAAACAACTTAGATATTTCTTAATGATGGTTAGTGAACTGGTACTCATCAAGTTGGCCTAGTTTGCCGCATAAATTGTGAATGATTAACACTTGTCACAAACGATGCGATTAGTATTGCAATCAAGGCCAACTTTACAGGTCACAAAATCGGCGTCATTGGGTCCATTAACTTTTTAGAGTTATAGTGCCCTATGTGGTAACGTTTATGACTGGTGATCGCCAGACTGAAGTCTGAATCTCGCTTTAACCTCATCATCCTTGTGAGCTAAAGATGGGGGTTTGGGGGAACCTATAGGAATACCTGCTGAGTCATCAGCAGCCTTTGCCTGGCCCTCCCTAGTCCTAGCTTAGGTGGAGAGGGGCTTGGACGTTGATTATATATAACGTCATTCTCTAGGACTGTTTGCTAGGGCAATGCCACTGTCCCTCGCCTCTATCATCCATGAGCGACTTTGAAACCTTTAAACCTTTAAAGGTTTGAAAAGGCTGTTTTTGAATGGCAGAGTCAAGGGACAGACCATTGTCCTAGACACCAACCATATATATAGGCCTACATATGATTAACATCCAAACTCCCTCTCCAATAAGCAATGACCAGGGAAGGCCAAGTAATGGCTGCTGATGATTAATTAGTTCAACCTATACATTCCCATAATAAACCTCTCATCCCTAGCTCCCAAGGGTAGTGAGATTGCACACACTACTAGAAACTATCGAGCTTAAGCGGGTCTCGAACTCCCGTCCAACACAATGCCATGCAGTGACATTTCCAATAGGTTACCACAAACTTAATAATGATCTAAAATGTCTCAATAGAATTCCAAAAGAACCCACATCTAAATTGGAATTCAGAGGAGGTTCTTCATTGGAATATCAACATTCATTGTTATTTTTATTTCTTATAGAAACCCGCCACAAACATACTTACATACAGATAAAAAAGAAGTCCCATCCCATTACATATCTTTTTAATCGAAACAATATGGCAACTGATATACCTGTTAATTATATTTTGACTCTTTTGCATTCTTTTCTTCCAACGTCGATGGTATTGATGGCATTGTCATCACAGTCATTCATCTGCTGCTTCGAGAAAGGATTCTTATCTCTGTACCCATTGAATGCATAGATAGAAAGAAATAAGGTTTTCTAGTCTTCCAGTCACATGGCCGAGCAGATAAGGAGGAATATTCCCTTTGCATAATCAATCTTTAATCTCATATCTGGTTTATATTCTGTCTAAAAACTGGGAATTTTGTGAAGCTCTTTGAATGGACATCCCAAGGTTATCAACTCTTGAAAGACGCCTTTGAGAAATGAGACATTCCGTCAAAAGGGGGAAATGTGTAAATTATAAGAGAATATGTCATTCATGAATCACTGTGAAAGAAGCTAAATTATTTTATCATCATCATCATCTCCTCCTACGCCTATTGACGCGTAGATTTTACCAGTCGTCCCTATCTTGAGCTTTTAATTCAATACTTCTCCATTCATAATCCTCAGCTATGTAGGCCTCGGTCTTGCAACTCTTCTAGTGCGTTGTGAAATACTGCGAAGGAAGCTAAATTTTTCAAGATAGATTTCATGGTATACGTGATGATCATTCCGTAGAAGGTAGTCAGAGATTATTGCATATAGGTGAAGATTTCATTCTTTAAAATCTCATGATTTTTTTCATGTTAACTGTTACTTTTAGGCAGAATGTTAAGTGTTCATCGACATTGCGATTTTATATAAAATAGGTTTAACAAATGAACGACACACTGGATTGTCTTTAATATATTTTAGGAAGTACAGATACATACTTCACGCCAATACGTAATAAATAAAGCTGTATGCATCTAAATCGAACAGATAAACATAATATCT
>NC_090736.1:59089642-59112142 GCF_036898095.1 Palaemon carinicauda | reverse complement strand
CATTTGAATTTGAATGAATATATATTTAATTACGCCATAATCGTCTGATAGATATTTGCGGATAATAAATTACTGTGAGTATTATACTCTTAATACCTGCCTCGTTCCCTTGATACTAATCTAAATCTTAATTAATTTCCTCTCGCAAATGGAAATGTACTTTCAGTTTTTTTTAGAGATTTAATTATTTGATTTAATGTTTCTTATTTATATATCCACTTGTCCCTCGATTTTTCAATCTTGTATATAATTATGACTGATAACTGTCATGATTATAATCAGATTGTTCTGCTCTACATTTGTTTAAGTAACAGTAAAATTGTTATAATTTCTTTTGCCTGATGGTTGGTGAACTTCTCATCAAAGTTATCAACAGGGCGTTTGAGCCTTGAGCGATAGTGCTCCTTTTCCTCTCCTCCTGATCTTTTAAGAACTGACGCAGGGTGACTTTCCCGGAACAACAATTTCCCACTCAACAATTTAAACAAAAAATCTCCATACATATATATATATATATATATATATATATATATATATATATATGTATATATATATATATATATATATATATATATATATATATATATATATATATATATATATATATATATATATATATATACCGTATACAGTATATATAAAGTATCGGTTCATTCTCCTAAATCCATATCTCATCATAAAATTATTCCTTTTTGAGGGTATCCAATTTTCAATCATCTTCTTCGCCTACTTCTTGTCTAAATTCACTGTCATTAATAAACACTTTTAAAATCATTTAAGGTTTCTTTAAATTCCCCTAAGCCCGGACTCTCATTTGCAAACATTAGACATCCCCCCCCCACCAAAAAAAATAAATAAAATAAAATAAATCATTTATTCGCAACCCCCCATCTGAACTTTGCACTTCCATGTAATGTATTGCAAGATATATAATTTTCCGTGAAAGCTTACCACGCCCTCGGCTGTGACTCAGTTATACAGCACAGCCAATGTTCTGCTGTGGTCTTGTTTTAGCGTAAACATCCCTCCATCCATAGAAACATTTTGTTGGTTTCAGAAAATGCTTGCAGAAAAGGAGATCATAAGCATTGGGGTTTTATTCATTTCATCTTTTTTTTCCAATCTTGCCATTAAAATTCTCTCTTACAGAAGTAATGAGGATTCAGTCATTGATTATATTAACAATTACTGCAATTCTGTATAGATGATATGATGGTTTAAAATTTTCGTGTTTTTCTTGATTATCATACAGAGAGAGAGAGAGAGAGAGAGAGAGAGAGAGAGAGAGAGAGAGAGAGAGAGAGAGAGAGAGAGAGAGAGAGATTCGTTATCAAATATGTATGTGCTTTCGGTAAATGGAAACTACAATATGGAGGAATCTGTGTCAGTGATTTTAATGATAAAATATTGTTCTGTAAAAAAGGAAAATGTTGTAGGAAAGTTTTTAGAATATTTTCGAATCTATGAATTTTCTTTTATCCTGACTCAATGCATGAGTTGTTTTTAACGCGCTCAGTATCCTCTTGAAATTTTGCAGAGAGAGAGAGAGAGAGAGAGAGAGAGAGAGAGAGAGAGAGAGAGAGAAGAGAGAGAGAGAGAGAGACATTTCCGAGTAATGTAAAAGTTATGTATTGGAACTCGTTTCAGCCATCCATCCAACTCGTATAATTTAGGAGAAAACTTCCGGAAGCCGAATGTCTGTTCTCAGAATTTGTTTATTATCTCAGGCGTAACGTTACTGACGTCTTCGATTGATTGATTGATTGATTCAAAGTTTTCTGACGTCTTCCACGCTTTGATGTTTCTCAGTCATGTAAAAAAAAAAGTTTGAAGGAGGTACAGCTGCTATCTACTGTATGACTTGCCTATATAAGAAAGATAGGCAATCCCAATGCATGCAGTACTTTCATCAAGCATAATGTCTCAATAAGTACTTAATTCAGGATTCTTGTTACCTTCGCCAACTTCGTTGCCAAAGTTATGATTTGATAGGCGTGTATTTGTTTGAATGTCTGACTGTGTGTTTGTGATTCGCATAACTCAAAAATCATTTGACCGATCCCGTGAAATTTGGTGGGATGGTTGGCCCTGATCCAAGGACAATTTGATTAGAGTTTGAGAGTGATTTAGTCAAAAGTCAAGGCCAAGGTCACGAAAAGGTTAAAAACTGCTTTTTTTTCCATGTAGCTAATTTTTATCTGATTTGCATGACACTAGTGCCAAAATGTGCATAATTCAATCGCCTATCTTGTGATATACATGATATAGGTGAAGGTATGCGTTCTACCGAGTGCCCTTTCCAGTTAACTGTATTTTATGCTACCAATGCACACAACCACAACCGATTAATCTTTTGTTATGGTAAAGATACTCCAAAATCAAACCATCGTTATCTAATCTTGGGTAGTGCCATAGCCTCTGTACCATGGTATTCCACTGTCTTGGGGTAGAGTTCTCTTGCTTGAGGCTACACCCAGGAACACTATTCTATCTGTTTCTTTATTTCTTCCTCACTGAGCTATTTTTCCATGTTGAAGCCCTTTTGGGACTTATAGCAATCTGCTTTTCCAATTAGGGTTGTAGCTACCTAATAATAATAATAATAATAATAATAATAATAATAATAATAATACTTTTGCTATGCTTAAGAAAAATGGCAGGTAGAGAAGAAACTAGTAGTCAGAACATCATTGTTGGTATTTTATTAAAATGTAATCAATCTTGATATTATATGACACAAATAAAACAAAAATACATTATTTTAGGCCTGGGGGAGAGAATACAAGCACAAGAATTAATTACAATACAAACTTAGTAATCTAAAAAAAAAAAAAAAAAGTGATTCATTAAGCAATTTTCGAGTTAATGGCAAATGAGATCATAAATTAATGGTCGGGTGAATAATTTTTCGTATTATTAATTTTGCATCAAACAGTTCTGCCAAAACTCACACCTCATAACAGGTAATAATCATCATATTTTCGGTGTTAATGAGGAACAGAGTTTCACAATCGAATTGCAAAGTAAATTTTGATCATGGTGAAATGGTTTGTGTATTGCCATGATTGGCAAGGCTGTACTAGACAGGGACACCAATAATAGATTGGTTTGCTGTAAACGATCAGATTATGGTCTCCCAGAATCATGAGTAAACAGTGGCCAGCATGGTTATTAAAATTGAGGAATGACAGAGGATAGCCCATTAATTGCAAGTGCAAATAGATTAGGATTTTGAGCCTGAGAAGAAACTGTTTAGGAATTCCAGGGTGAGAAGAAACTGTTCAAGAATGCCAGGCTGAGGAAAAACTGTTTAGGAATTCTAAGCTGAAAAGAAACTGTTCAGGAATGCTAGGTTGATAAGAAACTGTTCAGGAATGCCAGGTTGAGAAGAAACTGTTCAGGAATGCCAAGCTGAGAATAAACTGTTTAGGAATACCAGGCTGAAGAGACACTGTTTAGGAATGCCAATAACTGTTCAGGAATTCCAAGCTGAAAAGAAACTGTTTAGGCATGCTATTGTGAGAAGATACAGTTTAGGAATACCATGCTGGGTAAAAACTGTTTAGGAATGCTATGCTTATTAGAAACATTTTAGGAATGCCATGCTGAGAAACAACTGTTTAGAAATGCCATGCTAAGAAGAAACTGTTTAGAAATGCCATGCTAAGAAGAAACTGTTTAGGAATGTAATGTGAGAAGAAACTGTTCAACAATGCCATGCTGAGAAGAAACTGTTTAGGAATGCCATGCTGAGAAGAAAGTGTTTAGGAATGCCATGCTGAGAAGCAACTGATTGGGAATACCAGGCTAAGAAGAAAGTGTTTAGGGATGCTATGCTCAGAAGAAACTGTTCAGGAATGCCAGGCTGAGAAGAAACCGATTTTATAAGGGGCCAATACGCACTGGATCACGTTGTTATTTTACAGTCATATTCGAGGGTGTTCGAAAGATTTCTTCTTCATCTTTCTCAATATAAGTAGTAATTTTGACAGAGTTTACATTGTTAGCTAAATCGTCTGACTGCTTTCGTATTTCATATACCAATAAATGCTGTTTGTGATGTTGGCCAAGATATATACAGTCCCATAAGTTTGATTTGTGTACACAAGGTAAAAAACTATCCACATAATATGCACGAATCATAATAACACAACGGAACGAAATACAGTGGAATATTGGTGGCCGACTAACCACAAGTTGGTAGCCCTCCATTCAGACTCCTGCCATAAATCGTTTGTCAGCGTAATATTACGTGCAGTAGTAATTAGTATATGCTAAAAAAAATCCGTTGAAACTTTCGCATGGGAGTGAAATATAAGGAGGGTAATGAATTTCGGACCCAAAGAGAGTAACGGGAATACGGGAAAGCGTATCTATAAAAAAAAAAAACGTGCGCCTTATCAGCGCCATCTATTTCCTACGCGCCTAACTAATTTACTAAAAATCTCTACGGGCTTCGATATTTCGGAGGGTTCCATATATTTGTATCAAGTCGTATTGATCATTAGACTTCCTATATTCTTTTTCATACTTTTGTAGGTTGTTGCTTGTTCATTTACTTTCTCTCAAGCTGAGGACCCTCTACCTTTACACAAGACGATGATTTAATACAAAATTTAATACGTATATGTAATATTTATTACAATTATTAAACGCTCGACTGCGTACTTCATCTTTAGAATATGGTTACTCTTGAAACTTTACACATCTACAAAATGCAAGTTAAGCTAGGCTGTGTATTTAATCTATGTATAATATTGTAAATATAACTCACAGAATATGTGAAAGGCAGGTATTCGAAATAGGACCTGTGTCTTAGACTAAATTAGGAAGTGAGATTAGTGGTAGGCGGTCTAGTATTCTCTCAGGCTTGTTAAGTCATATTTTACTCACCATATGCTGTAGCGCTGTGGTCAGAAAAGATACACTGCTTTTATTCTGCATTTGAAGTAATTCTTGTTTCTAGAGGTATGTATCTACACCTTTAATAAAATAAGATCCTCTCAAAGTGGTCTTAGTCTCTATTAGGCTCTGCTTGAACGTATGAACTAATTAAGTCCACAAGTTCTGCAAGTTATAATCATATGCAGTGATACCTCTACATACGATCTTAATTCGTTCCAGAAACTGCTTCGTATGTTAAAACGATTGTATGTTGGAGCAATTATTCCCATAAGAATACACGGTAATTTGTTTAATTCGTTCCTCAGCCTAAAAACCCCTAATAACTCCTTAATAATTGGCTACACATAATTACACATAACATTAATACAATATAATACATAAATATCTAGAAAAAGAATAATAATAAAGAAATAATAAATAAAAAAGGGGGTTTTAGGTAACACTTTACCTTAGCGACAGGCCAGCCCAGGTGTAGGGACTGCTATGCAGGAGGAGATGGAAGATCAGCGTGGAGGTAGGGACGGCGACTTTGTACGATAACGTGTAAGATAACTTACACCAACTAACACTAGGTGAACTTTAACTTAACTTAGCTTATTTTTTTTTCATTTTTATAATTTTCTATTTTTTTTTTACATTTTTTTTCTTTTCTAATTTTTAATTTTCATCACTTTCACTGGATTCAGTCTTCCTTTTCTTTGCTTCACTTTCTTTCTTTTCATCATGATCACTAGACCGTTTTAGTAGAGATTTTTTAAAGAAACTATCGAGTGAAAGTTGCTTGGTACGGCTTTTGAGGATTTTTCTGAAATGAGTTAAGCAAGCATCATCGAACTGCGCAACAACACGGCAAACCTGAAGTTTCTGTGGGTGATGCTTGTCGATGAAATCAACCACGTGTTGATGATATGCCAACATCTGTTTTATTTCCGCCGTACCTAAGATTTCGCCTACCTCCTCGGTCTCCTCCGACTCACTCAACTGCGCTTGGAACTCATCATGCTGCATGGCTTGCAGCTCCTTGAGTTCCTCGGTGGTGAGCTCTTCATGATGCTCATCGACGAGTTCGGTGATGTCATCTTCATCCACCTCCAGACCCATGGACTTGCCAAGGGATACAATCTCTTCGACGTCTTCCTCGGCGGCAAGCACAGGTTCATTCTCGGGGCCAAAGCCTTCGAAATCTCTGGGAGCAACAGCATCAGGCTAAAGCTTCTTCCAAGCTGAATTTAGGGTCTGACGAGTTACTCCCTCCCAAGCCTGATCTATGATCTCTAAGCAGTGCACGATATTAAAGTGGCTCCTCCAAAATTAACATTGTTGCTTTGCGTGACATTAAAGCACTGCTTAAATAAGTGCTTGGTGTACAGAATCTTAAAATTAGAGATGACTTGCTGGTCCATGGGCTGGAGGATAGGAGTGGTATTCGGTGGAAGATACAACACTTTGATGAATTTGTATTCGTCGATGATATAATCTTCGAGTCCGGGGGGGGGGGGGGGGGGTTGAGCGGGTGCATTGCCCAATCAAAGCAAGCACTTCAAAGGCAAATTCCTCTCCTGAAGGTACTTCTTGACAGCAGGGCCGAAAACTACGTTTACCCATTCCACAAAGATATGCCTAGTAACCCAAGCCTTAGAATTAGAACGCCATAGAACATGTAGCAGGTCTTTTTTGGCTCAGGCCATGTCGTCCTGATGGAAGTTACTTTAGGGTAGCTTCCTAGGGTATATTTGACTACGATGATATTCCCAGAGAATTTACCTTAAGGTATCCAGAATTCTAACTCGTGGAGCGAATATCCCTAAATAAACTTAACCTGGGATATCACATAATATCAGAGGACGTAATCTTGACACGCCACATAGCTATCTTCACCCTGAATAGAATTAACACTTCGAGGGGTCAAAGTGGCAAGAAAACGAAAAACGAGAATGAAAGGAGAGCCATTAATAAGGTACCTCTCCTATCCCGCTTCGAGTGTGTACACAATACCGCTGACGGCGCCATCTTCATTCCTTTTTCCGTAGCTCAACAACTCGGTGTTTTCCCTGTGTTTTCTCGTGATCTTGGAATATTTTCAACATTATGATGCTTTCTCTAGCCTCTTCTGCCTCTGGAAAGTTGAGTATTATCTTTATTATGTATTAATGTAAGCTCTTGGTGTTTTGAATTAAATCAAAAGAGATATTAACGTTTACAAGAGCTGTTGCCTGCCGGAGGCGTCCTGGACGCTGTCGCTCGCTATGCATGAGTCATTTATTTAGCCAGAGCGACGTTCCCAGTCCTTATGCTTTAATAATTCTAGCTATTTAGCTTTACAATAGGATTTCTTTATATGATGCCGTTAGTATTTCAGTTTTGGCGATTGAGGTAACCGATCCTAGCCTACGCTAGGCTTCGTAGCCTAGGCGTTTGGCCCTAGTACTTTCATGCATGATATACAGATTTCCGAGTGCTTTAAAATTTATTGAAGCTATAGGCAGTTTTATACATATAAGATATTGTTGATATTTTTTCCCAAGATTGTATACGAGAGAGTTTTGGTGATTTAGGTAATCGATTCTCTCCGCGCCTAGGCTAGTAGCCCATGGGGCTTTAGTATACTTTCGCACACTTCCCCGGTTGCTCTTTTCTCCTCTGGAGATTAAGTTCAATCCCTTTTCCCTCTGAATTAAGCCTGAGGCTTAACCCTAATGGTTTTATCTGAATAAAGATTTGGATATAACTAAATTAGGGTGTTTCTGTTCTATTTCTGTAGCCAGAGAATCTGGTTTCAGGTATGGGCAGAACATCAGAGTAATTAGTCTGGGGTCTATTTCTTTCTAACAGAGAATGAGATTTCTTTGCTAGGTTACGAGCAGACATAGGAGGCTTAGCCTCCCAGGACCACATCTGAAGGTTTCTGTACGATATGATTCCTTCTTCTAGTGATCTAGCAGATTAGTCCAGTGTTGTTGTACTCGGATTGAAGGATAAGATTCCTATTTCCTTGTGAATAACAACATCAAACTTTGTTTTAGTATTGAGGGAGGTGACAAGTATTGCTGACCTCCCTCCCATAGATAATTCCTAGGCTAGGATGAGCTTTCTTGGCCGTGGGATAATCTCATACTAGAGTAGAGTTTGCAGGACCCTCTTCTCCCTTTCCCCCCTATCCTTAGTAATGGCCTAGCTATTACAACTCTTGGCTGTCGTTCTACATTTGTACCTAGAGTAGGTTAAGATGTGGAACTGGCTCAGTCCTTTGCTGGCCGGGAAGATCGTGCCGGCCGGCAAAGGCCTAACTTCTGTAGAGTGTTCCCCACACCTCCCTTGGTCTTACATCCATGTCTGTCAGTAGAGCCCAGCAGGCAATGGATAGAAGGAAGCCTGAATTTTACATTCTCCCCTTCCTAATGTTCACTCTTTCTGGATAGAGGGCTGTAAGGCAGTGCCGTCTTATATCCTTACATCCATTCTGTTTTTCTTTTAGTGTATGTACCTCTAGCCCGGCTGCCGGCTTAAGTGGCCGGCAGCCGGGCGGGTGGAAGTTCTCTGGTTCTTTTTACTGCCGGCCAGCATAGGTAGCCTACCATTGCCGGCAACAGAAGCACATCATAAGATCTGCCGGCTGCTACGATTAGCGGCCGGCAGCCGGGTGCTAGTGTTTATAGTTGCCAGCCGGCAGAGAGTGCCGGCCGGCACACATAACAAGAGAGAAAGAGGTCAATATTATGCTTCATTGAAGCAAACCAGGGTGACATTAGAATTGCCAAGGTCATTTTTAAGTGTGTAGGGTTTATAATGATGAAGCCATTATCCATGTAAACATACCATAAATACCATTCTGAATTTTTTTCCATTATGTTATTGTCCAACGTTGTATTCTTACAGCTAGAAAAGTAGGTAACCTTGCTTTTAAAACCAATATTGGTAATAAAGGTTTATGATCTGTAACAAGTGTGAACTTTTCCTTCCCTAATCGTTTTTAAGGAATGAAAACAACTTAAAAGTACTTTTTTTTTTTCTTCAGTATGTGTCTAGGGAATATATAAATTACTTTAGAGGGCTATAATCTAAGAATTGCCAGTGATTTGAACCTTTTGGTAGCTTTGTAAACAACGCAGTGGCTCCACTGTGAGTGCAATTGGTGTTCTAGCCAGTGATTTGAGACGTTTGATAGCGTTGTTAACGTTGCAGTGGCCCTGCTGCGAGTGCAATTGGTGTTGTAGCCAGTGATTTGAGCCTTTTGGTAGAGTTGTAAACGTTGTAGAGGCTCTAATGTGAATGCAATTGGTGTTGTAAAAAGTGATTTGAGCCTTTTGGTAGCGTTGTAAACATTGTAGAGGCTCTAGTGTGAATTAAATTGGTATTGTGAAAAGTAATTTGAGTCCTTTGGTAGCGTTGTAAACGTTGTAGAGGCTGTGCTGTGAGTACTATTGGATTTGTAGCCAGTAATTTGAGTGCTTTGGTACTATTGTAAACATTGCAGAGGATCTGCTGGGAATGCAATTGGTGTTGTAGCCAGTGACTTGAGCCTTTTGTAGCGGCTCTGCTGTGAATGCAATTGGTGGTGTAGTCAGTGATTTGAGCCTTTTGGTTGCGTTGTAAACGTTGTAGAGGCTCTGCTGTGAGCACAATTGGTGTTGTAGCCAGTGACTTGAGCCTTTTGGAAACGTTGTAGTAGCTCTGCTGTGAATGCAATTGGTGTTGTAGACAGTGATTTGAACCTTTTCGTAGCATTGTGAACATTGTAGAGGCTCTGCTGTGAGCACAATTGGTGCTGTAGCAGTTGACTTGAGCATTTTGGTAGCGTAGGAAACGTTGTAGTGGCTCTGCTGTGAATGCAATTGGTGTTTTAGGCAGTGATTTGAGCCTTTTGGTAACGTTGTAAATGTTATAGATGCTCTGCTGGGAATGCAATTGGTTTTGTAGCCAGTAACTTGAGCCTTTTAGTAGCGTTGGAAACGTTGTAGCAGCTGTGCTGTGAATGCAATTGGTGGTGTAGCCAGTCATTTGAGCCTTTTGGTGGCGTTGTAAACATTGCAGAGGCTCTGCTGTGAGTACAATTGGTGTTGTAGCCAGTGATTTGCGCCTTTTGGTAGCGTTGTAAATGTTGTAGAGGCTCTGCTGTGAGTGCAATTAGTGTTGCAGCCTGTGAATTGAGCCTTTTGGTACCGTTGTAAACGTTGTAGAGGCTCTGCTCTGAGTGCAATTAGTGTTGTAGCCAGTGATTTGAGATTTTTGGTAGCATTGCAAACATTGCAGAGGCTCTGCTGTGAGTAAAACTGGTGTTGTAGCCAGTGATTTGCGCCTTTTGGTAGTGTTGCAAATGTTGTAGACGCTCTGCTGTGAGAGCAATTGGTGTTGCAGCCTGTGATTTGAGCCTTTTGGTAGCATTATAAACATTGTAGAGGCTCTACTGTGCGTACAAATGGTGTTGTAGCCAGTGATTTGAGCTTTTTAATATTGTTGTAAACGTTGTAGAGGCACTGCTGTAAGTGCAATTGTTGTTGTAGCCAGTGATTTGAGCCTTTTGGTAGTGCTGTAACCGTTGTAGAGGCTCTGCTGTGATTACTATTAGTGTTGTAGCAGTGATTTGAGCCTTTTGGTCGCGTTGTAAACATTTTAGAGGTTTTGCTGTGAGTGCAATTGATGTTATAGCCAGTGATTTTAGCCTTTTGGTAGTGTTGTATACGTTGCCGAGGCTCTGCTGTGAGTACAATTGGTGTTGTAGCCAGTGATTTGCGCCTTTTGGTAGAGTTGTGAACGTTGTAGAGGCTCTGCTGTGAGTGCAATTGGTGTTGCAGCCTGTGAATTGAGGCTTTTGGTAACGTTGTAAACATTGTTGAGGCTCTGCTGTGAGTACAATTGGTGTTGTAGCTAGTAATTTGAGCCTTTTAGTATTGTTGAAAACATTTTAGAGGCTCTGCTGTGAGTACAATCGGTGTTTTAGCCAGTGATTTGAGAGTTTTGGTAGTGTTGTAAAGGTTGTAGAGGCTCTGCTGGGAATGCAATTGGTGTTGTAGCCAGTGCTTTGAGCCTTTTGGTAGCGTTAAAAACGTTGTAGAGTCTGTGGTGTGAGTGCTATTGGTGTTTTAACCAGTGATTTGACCCTATCGGTACTGTTGTAAATGTTGTAAAGGCTCTGCTGTGAAGGTAATTGGTGTTGTAGCCAGTGATTTGATCCTTCTGGTAGCGTTGTAAACGTTGCAGAGGCTCTGCTGTGAGTCCAATTGGTGTTTTAGCCAGTGATTTGAGCATTTTGGTAGCGTTGTAAAGAGGTAGAGGCTGTGATGTGAGTGCAATTGGTGTTGTAGCCAGTGATTTGAGCCTTTTGGTAGTGTTGTAAATGTTGTAGATGCTCTGCTGTGATTGCAAATGGTGTTGCAGCCAGTGATTTGATCCTTTTGGTAGCAATGTAACCGTTGGAAAGCCTCTACTGTGAGTGGAATTGGTGTTTTAGCCAGTGATTTGAGCCTTTTGGTAGCATTGTAGAGGCTTTGGTGCGAATGCAATTGGTGTTTTAGCTCGTGATTTGAGCCTTTTTGTAGCATTGTATACGTTGAAGAAGCTCTGCTGTGAGTACAATTGGTGTTGTAGCCAGTGATTTGAGTCTTTTGGTAGCGTTGTAAACGTTGTAAAAGGTTTGCCATGAGTGCAATTGGTGTTGTAGCCAATGATTTAAGCCTTTTTGTAGTGTCATAAACATTGTGGAGGCTCTGCAGTCAGAGTAATTGGTGTTGTAGCCAGTGAATTGAGCTTTTTGGTAGTGTTGTAAACGTTGTAGACCCTCTGCTGTGATTGCAATTGGTGTTTTAGCCTGGGATTTGATCCTTTAAGTTCCGCTGTAAACGTTGCAGAGGCTCTGCTGTGAGTGCAATTGGTGTTGTAGCCAATGATTCGAGAATTTTGGTTGAAGTATACATTGTAGAGGCTCTGCTGTGAGTGCAATTTGTCTTGAAGCCAGGGATTTGAGCCTTTAGGTAGCGTTGCAAACGTTGTAGAGGATCTGTTGTGAATGCAATTGGTGTTGTAGCCTAATTTGACCCTTTTGGTAGTGTTTTATACGTTGTAGAGGCTCTCCTGTGAGTGCAATTGGTGTTGTAGCCAATAATTTGAGCCTTTTGGTAGCGTTGAAAACGTGGTAGAGGCTTTGCTGCGAATGCAATTGCTTTTGCAGCCAGTGATTTGATCCGTTTGGTATTGTTGTAAACATTATGGAGACTGCTGTGAGTGCAATTGGTGTTGTGGCCAGTGGTTTGAATCTTTTAGTAGCTCTGTAAACGTTGTAGAGGCTCTGCTTTGAATGCAATTGGTGTTGAAGCCAGTCATTTGAGCCATTTGGTAGTGTTGTCAATGATGTAGACGCTCTGCTGTGAGCGCAATTGGTGTTGTAGCCAGTGATTTGAGTCATTTGGTAGTATTGCCGAGGCTGTGGTGTGAGTGCAATTGGTGTTTCAGCTAGTGATTTGAGCCTTTTGGTAGCGTTATAGACGTTGTAGAGGGTCTGCTGTGAGTACAATTGGTGTTGTAGCCAGAGATTTGAGCCTTTTGGTAGCGTTGTAAACGTTGTAGAAGGTCTGCTATGAGTGCAATTGGTGTTGTAGCCAGTGAATTATGCCTTTTTGTAGTGTTGTAAACGTTGTAAAGGCTCTGCTGTGAGAGCAATTGGTGTTGTAGCCAGTGATTTGACCTTTTTGGTAGCATTGTTAGCGCTCTGGAAGCTCTGCTGTGAAAGCAGTTGGTGTTGCAGCCAGTGATTTGACCCTTTTGGTAGCATTGCAGAGGCTGTGGTGTGAATGCAATTGGTGTTTTAGCCAGTGATTTCAGCCTTTTGGTAGCGTTGTATACGTTGTGGAGGCTCTGCTGTGATTACAATTGATGTAGCCAGTGATTTGAGCCTCTTGTTAGCGTTGTAAACGTTGTAGAGGGTCTGCTGTGAGTGCAATTGGTGTTTTAGCCAGTGATTTGAGCCTTTTGGTAGCGTTATAGACATTGTAGAGGCTCTGCTGTGAGTACAATTGGTGTTGTAGCCAGTGATTTGAGCCTTTTGGTAGCGTTGTAAATGTTATAGAGGGTCTGCTAAGAGTGCAATTGGTGATGTTGCCAGTGAATTATGCCTTTTTGTAGTGTTGTAAACATTGTAGAGGCTCTGCTGTGAGCACAATTGGTGCTGTAGCCAGTGACTTGAGCCTTTTGGTAGCGTTGGAAACATTGTAGTGGCTCTGCTGTGAATGCATTTGGTGTTTTAGGCAGTGATTTGAGCCTTTTGGTGACTTTGTAAATGTTATAGAGGCTCTGCTGGGAATGCAATTGGTGTTGTAGCCAGTGACTTGAGCCTTTTGGTAACGTCGGAAAAGTTGTAGCAACTGTGCTGTGCATGCAATTGGTATTGTAGCTACTCATTTGAGCCTTTTGGTAGTGTTGTAAACATTGCAGAGGCTCTGCAGTGAGTACAATTGGTGTTCTATCCAGTGATTTGCACCTTTTGGTAGCGTTGTAAACGTTGTAGAGGCTCTGCTGTGAGAGCAATTGGTGTTGCAGCCTTTGAATTAAGCCTTCGGGTACCGTTGTAAACGGTGTAGAGTCTCTGCTCTGAGTGCAATTGGTGTTGTAGCCAGTGATTTGAGCTTTTTGGTAGCGTTGTAAACGTTGCAGAGGCTCTGCTGTGAGTACAACTGGTGTTGTAGCCTGTGATTTGAGCCTTTTGGTAGCATTGTAAATGTTGTAGAGGCTCTGCTGTGCGTGCAAATGGTGTTGTAGCCAGTGATTTGAGCTTTTTAGTATTGTTGTAAACGTTGTAGAGGCACTGCTGTGAATGCAATTGTTGTTGTAGCCAGTGATTTGAGCTTTTTAGTATTGTTGTAAACGTTGTAGAGGCACTGCTGTGAATGCAATTGATGTTATAGCCAGTGATTTTAGCCTTTTGGTAGCGTTGTATTCGTTGCAGAGGCTCTGCTGTGAGTACAATTGGTGTAGCCAGTGATTTGCACATTTTGGTAGCGTTGTGAACGTTGTAGAGTCTATGCTGTGAATGCAATTGGTGTTGCAGCCTGTGACTTGAGCCTTTTGTAAATGTTGTTGAGGCACTGCTGTGAGTACAATTGGTGTTGTAGCTAGTAATTTGAGCCTTTCAGTAGTGTTGAAGACGTTTTAGAGGCTCTGCTGTGAGTACAATCGGTGTTTTAGCCAGTGGTTTGAGAGTTTTGGTAGTGTTGTAAATGTTGTAGTGGCTCTGCTGGAAATGCAATTTGTGTTGTAGACAGTGCTTTGAGCCTTTTGGTAGCGTTGAAAACGTTTTAGAGGCTGTGGTGTGAGTGCTATTGGTGTTGTAACCAGTGATTTGAGCATTTTGGTAGCATTGTAAAAGTAGTAGAGGCTGTGATGTGAGTACAATTGGTGTTGTAACCAGTGATTTGAGCCTTTTGGTAGTGTTGTAAATTTTGTAGATGCTCTGCTGTAATTGCAATTGGTGTTGCAGCTTGTGATTTGATCCTTTTGGTACCAATGTAACCGTTGCAGAGACTCTACGTTGAGTGCAATTGGTGTTTTAGCTAGTGATTTGAGCCTTTTGGTAGCATTGTAGAGGCTTTGGTGTGAGGCAATTGGTGTTTTAGCCAGTGATTTGAGCCTTTTTGCAGCATTATATACGTTGTAGAGGCTCTGCTGTGAGTACAATTAGTTTTATAGCCATTGATTTGAGCCTTTTGATAGCGTTGTAAACGTTGTAGAAGGTTTGCTATGAGAGCAATTGGTGTTGTAGCCAATGATTTAAGTCTTTTTGTAGTGTCGTAATCGTTGTAGAGGCTCTGCTTTGAGAGCAATTGGTGTTGTAGCCAGTGAATTGAGCTTTTTGGTAGTGTTGTAAACGTTGTAGAGGTTCTGCTGTGATTACAATTAGTGTTGTAGCCAGGGATTTGATCCTTTTAGTTGCGCTGTAAACGTTGTAGAGGCTCTGCTGTGAGTGCAATTGGTGTTGTAGCCAATGATTTGAGAATTTTGGTAGTTGTATACGTTGTAAAAGCTCTGCTGTGAGTGTAATTGGTGTTGTAGCCAGGGATTTGAGTCTTTTGGTAGCATTGAAAACGTTGTAGAGGGTCTGCTATGAGTGCAATTAGAGTTGTAGCCAGTGAATTATGCCTTTTTGTAGTGTTGTAAACGTTGTACAGGGTTTGCTGTGAGATCAATTGGTGTTGTAGCCAGTGATTTGACCTTTTTGGTAGCTTTGTGAGCGTTCTGGAAGCTCTGCTGTGAATGCAGTTGGTGTTGCAGCCAGTTATTTGAGACTTTTGGTAGCATTGCAGAGGCTGTGGTGTGAGTGCAATTGGTGTTTTAGTCAGTGATTTGAGCCTTTTGGTTGCGTTATAGACGTTGTAGAGGCTCTGCTGTGAGTACAATTGGTGTTGTAGCTAGTGATTTGAGCCTTTTGGTAGCGTTGTAAACGTTGTAGAGGGTCTGCTGTGATTGCAATTGGTGTTTTAACCAGTGATTTGAGCCTTTTGGTAGCGTTATAGACGTTGTAGAGGCTCTGCTGTGAGTAAAATTGGTGTTGTAGCCAGTGATTTGAGCATTTTGGTAGCGTTGTTAACGTTGTAGAGGGTCTGCTATGAGTGCAATTGGTGTTGTAGCCAGTGAATTATACCTTTTTGTAGTGTTGTAAACGTTGTAGAGGCTCTGCTGTGAGAGCAATTGGTATTGTAGCCAGTGATTTGACCTTTTTGGTAGCATTGTGAGCATTCTGGAAGCTCTGCTGTGAATGCAGTTGGTGTTGCACCCAGTGATTTGAGCCTTTTAGTAGCATTGCAGTGGCTGTGGTGTGAGTGCAATTGATGTTTTTGCCAGTGATTTGAGCCTTTTGGTAGCGTTGTATACGTTGCAGAGGCTCTGCTGTGAGGGCAATTGGTGTTTTAGCCAGTAATTTGAGCCTTATGTTACCTTTGCAGAGGCTGTGGTGTGAGTGCGATTGGTGTTTTAACCAGTGATTTGAGCCTTTTGGTAGCGTTGTATACGTTATAGAGGCTCTGCTGTGAGAACAATTGGTGTTGTAGCCAGTGATTTGAGCCTTTTGGTAGCGTTGTCAACGTTGTAGAGGGTCTGCTCTGAGTGCAATTGGTGTTGTACCCAATGAATTAAGCCTTTTTGTAGTGTTGTAAACGTTGTAGAGGCTCTGTTTTGAGAGCAATTGGTGTTGTAGCCAGTGATTTGAGCTTTTAGGTAGTGTTGTAAACGTTTTAGAGGCTCTGCTGTGAATGCAATTAGTGTTGTAGCCAGGGATTTGATTCTTTTAGTAGCGTTGTAAACATTTTAGAGGCTCTGCTGTGAATGCAATTGACGTTGTACCCAGTGATTTGAGAATTTTGGTAGTTTTATACATTGTAGAGGGTCGGCTGTGAATGCAATTGGTGTTGTAGCCAGGGATTTGAGCCTTTAGGTAGCGTTGTAAACGTTATAGAGGATCTGTTGTGAATGCAATTGGTGTGGTAGCCATTGATTTGAGCCTTTTGGTAGTGTTGTGTACGTTGTAGAGGCTCTGCTGTGGGTTGCAATTGTTGTTGTAGCCAGTAACTCGAGACTTTTGGTAGCGTTATAAACGTTGAAGACGCTCGGCTGTGAGTGAAATTGATGTTGAAGCCAGTTATTTGAGACTTTTGGTATTGTTGTAAACGTTGTGGAGGTTCTGCTGTGAATGCAAATGGTGTTGTAGACAAAGATTTGAGCCTTTTGGTAGCAGTGTAAACGTTGTAGAGGCTCTGGTGTGAGTGCAATGTGTGCCGTAGCCAGTAACTGGAGCCTTTTAGTAGCGTTGCAAACGTTGTAGCGGCTTTGCTGTGAGTACAATTGGTGTTGTAGCCAGTGATTTGAGGCTTTTGGTAGCGGTGTAAACGTTGTAGAGGCTCTGCTGTGAGTAGAATTGGTGTTGTAGCTGGTGATTTGAGCCTTTTGGTAGCGTTGTAAACGTTGTAGAGGGTCTGCAATGAGTACAATTGGTGTTGTAGCCAGTGATTTGAGCCTTTTGGTAGCGTTGTTAACGTTGTAGAGGGTCTGCTATGAGTGCAATTGGTGTTGTAGCCAGTGTATTATGCCTTTTTGTAGTGTTGTAAACGTTGTAGATGCTCTGCTGGTAGAGCAATTGGTGTTGTAGCCAGTGATATGACCTTTTTGGTAGCGTTGTGAGCGTTCTGGAAGCTCTGCTGTGAATGCAGTTGGTGTTGCACCCAGTGATTTGATTCTTTTGGTATCATTGCATAGGCTGTGGTGTGAGTGCAATTGATGTTTTAGCCAGTGATTTGAGCCTTCTGGTAGCGTTGTTTACGTTGTAGAGGCTCTGCTGTGAGTACAATTGGTGTTGTAGCCAGTGATTTGAGCCTTTTGGTAGCGTTGTAAACGTTGCAGAGGCTCTGCTGTGAGGGCAATTGGTGTCTTAGCCAGTGATTTAAGCCTTTTGTTAGCTTTGCAGAGGCTGTGGTGTGAGTGTAATTGGTGTTTTAACCAGTTATTTGAGCCTTTTGGTAGCGTTGTATACGTTGTAGAGGCTCTGTTGTGAGTACAATTGGTGTTGTAGCCAGTGATTTGAGCCTTTTGGTAGCGTTGTCAACGTTGCAGAGGGTCTGCTCTGAGTGCAATATGTGTTGTAGCCAATGAATTAAGCCTTTTTGTAGTGTTTTAAACGTTGTAGAGGCTCTGCTGTGAGAGCAATTGGTGTTGTATCCAGTGATCTGAGCTTTTAGGTAGCGTTGTAAACGTTGTAGAGGCTCTGCTGTGAATGCAAGTGGTGTTGTAGCCATGGATTTGATTATTTTAGTAGCGTTGTAAACATTGTAGAGGCTCTGCTGTGAATGCAATTGGTGTTGTACCCAGTGATTTGAGAATTTTGGTAGTTATATACGTTGTAGAGGCTCTAATGTGAATGCAATTGGTGTGGTAGCCAGTGATTTGAGCCTTTTGGTAGTGTTGTATACGTTGTAGAGGCTCTGCTGTGGGTTGCAACTGGTGTTGTAGCCAGTAACTCGAGACTTTTGGTAGCATTATAAACGTTGTAGAGGCTCTGCTGTGAGTGCAATTGATGTTGCAGTCAGTTATTTGAGCCTTTTGGTATTGTTGTAAACGTTGTGGAGGGTCTGCTGTGAATGCAATTGGTGTTGTAGACAGATTTGAGCCTTTTGGTAGCAGTGTAAACATTGTAGAGGCTCTGGTGTGAGTGCAATTTGTGCCGTAGCCAGTGACTGGAGCCTTTTGGTAGCATTGCAAATGTTGTAGCGGCTTTGCTGTGAGTACAATTGGTGTTGTAGCCAGTGATTTGAGGCTTTTGGTAGCGGTGTAAACGTTGTAGAGGCTCTACTGTGAATGCAACTGGTGTTGCAGCCAGTGATTTGAGCTTTTTGGTAGCGTTATAAACGTTGTAGTGGCTCTGCTGTGAGTGCAATTGGTGTTGTAACCAGTGATTTCAGCCTTTTGGTAGTGTTGTAAACGTTGTAGAGGCTCTGCTGTGAATGTAATTGGTGTTGTAGACAGTGATTTGAGCCTATTGGTAGCGTTACTAACGTTGTAGAGGCTCTACTGTGGGTGCAATTGGTGTTTTAGCCAGTGATTGGTGACTTTTGGTATCGTTATAAACGTTGTAGAGGCTTTGCTGCGAGTGTAATTGGTGTTGTAACCAGTGATTTTAGCCTTTTGGTAGTGTTATAAACGTTGTAGAGGCTCTGCTGTGTTGTAGACAGTGATTTGAGCCTTTTGGTAGCGGTGTTAGCGTTGTAGTGGCTCTGCTGTGAGCGCAATTGGTGTTGTAGCTAGTGATTTGAGCCTTTTGGTAGTATTGTAAACGTTGTAGAGGCTCTGTCTTGAGTGCAATTGGTGTTGTAGCCAGTGATTTGAGCCTTTTAGTAGTGTTGTAAACGTTGTAGAGGCTCTGCTGTGAGTACAATCGGTGTTGTATCTAGTGATTTGACCCTTTTGGTATCGTTGTAAACATTGTAGAGGCTCTGCTGTGAGTGCAATTGGTGTTGTAGCCAGTGATTTGAGCCTTTTGGTAGCGTTGCAAACGTTGTAGTGGCTCTGCTGTTAATGCAATTGGTGTTGTAGCCAGTGATTTGAACATTTTGGTAGCGGTGTAAACGTTGTAGGGGTTCTGCTGTGAATGCAATTGGTGTTATAGCCAGTGGATTGAGCCTTTTGGTAGAATTGTAAACATTGTAGAGGCTCTGCTGTGAATGCAATTGTTGTTATAGTCAGTGATTTGAGCCTTTTGGTAGAGTTGCAAACGTTGTAGTGGCTCTGCTGTTAATGCAATTGGTGTTGTAGCCAGTGATTTGAGCCTCTTGGTAGAGGTGTAAACGTTGTAGAGGTTCTGCTGTGAATGCAATTGGTGTTATAGCCAGTAGATTGAGCCTTTTGGTAGGGTTGTAAACGTTGTAGAGGTTCTGCTGTGAATGCAATTGGTGTTATAGACAGTAGATTGAGCCTTTTGGTAGCGTTGTAAACGTTGTAGAGGCTCTGCTGTGAGTGCAATTGATGTTTTGGCCGGTGATTTTAGCCTTATGAAAGCGTTGTAAACGTTGAAGATGATGTCTTTGCGATAAAAGATAAGCAAGTCAAGAATACTACATTATAACTCTATCAACCAAAAAAAAAAAAAAAAATAATAATAATAAAAACAACAATAATAATAATAATAATAATAATAATAATAATAATAATAATAATAATAATAATAATAGCGGTGTACAATCTGGGAGTGTTAACGTTATTCAATCCATTACATTAATATAAAGAAGACAGCAAATGAAGTAATATTATATTAACCCTTTTATAACAAAAGAAAAGTAAAACTTCTTAACCAGAGAAAATCAGTTTAACTGAACAATGGAATAACAACTTTAGTTCTAATCATATTAGAAGAATTGACCCCCCTTCTCTCTCTCTCTCTCTCTCTCTCTCTCTCTCTCTCTCTCTATCTCTCTCTCACTCTCTCTCTCTCTCTCTCTCTCTCTCTCTCTCTCTCTCTCTCTCTCTCTCAAGATTAACTAATTTTCTAAATTGCAAGTTGTAAAGACACATTACTATTGTTAACGTCTGTCTGTCATACATTTTCTTCAGAATAGACATTTCCCTTTCTCTGGAGAGTCTTGGTATAATCGTTAAAACCCATATTGTGATGACATTTTGAAATAGTGAATATAATAAGATCATCTATGTATGTTTATATTAGTATTTATATATATATATATATATATATATATATATATATATATATATATATATATATATATATACATACATGCATACACTGCCAATAAATGCAGCTCCCTCTAGTCCACCACAGGACAAAGGTCTCAGATATGTCTTTATTCATGTTAATTATCAGAAAATTTCGTGGTTCTATGAGTTTTGCATAATACATGCACACACACACACACGCATATATATATATATATATATATATATATATATATGCATATATATGCATATATATATATATATATATATATATAATATACATATATATATAAATTCACAGTAAGAGAGAGAGAGAGAGTGAGAGAGAGAGAGAGAGAGAGAGAGAGAGAGAGAGAGAGAGAGAGAGAGAGGGGAGGGGAGTGGTGATAAGGTCAACAAAAATGTAAGACCATAAAGACAATATTGATATCTGTAAAAGATCTATATTCTAATTTTCTTCTTCACTTTAGTATTAATAATCTGACAGATTATATCTAATATTTCTTAGAAATAATAAAAAGCAAAAAAAAAAATACTTCTGGTTCTACGTTACAACCAATCAAATAAAAAACATATCCATAGAAGTTCCTCAGGATTGAAATCAAAATGCAAATGCGAAAAGAGCCATGAAATTAAGCTCCCATGATTGCACGATTGTCCCAATTCTCAACATCAACAGTCGAATTGCATTATATCTTTTCATTTGAGTCGAAAGAAACTGCCGACAATCTTTTGTTCATTAAGACAAGCTCTCGTGGATGCAGTGAATCAACTCTTCCTCGAAATCAGTTGGCTTTGGTAATGACCAGGATAAAAAGGTACAGATTTACCACCATTTTATTTTCGATACATCAAACTGGGAGGAAATACTGAAATACTGATTTTAAATCAATATTATGAATCTTTTAATGGACATCAAAGCAACTAACACGTTGTATATCTAAACAGTTTTAAGGGGACTCCATAGATCTAAGCAGTCTTAAGGAGACTCCACAGATCTTAGCATTTGAAGGTTACTCCAAAGATCTAAACCAGTTTAAGGGTACTCCATATCTCTAGACTGTTTTAAAGGACGTTCATAAATCTAATCAATTTTAAGGGTACTCCAGAGATCTATACATTTTAAACGGGTCTCCATATTTCTAAAAAGTTTCAAGGGGCCTCCAAAGATCTATACAGTTTTAAGGGTACTCCATAGAGCTAAACAGTTTTAAGGAGACTCCGTAGATCTAAAAGGTTTTATGGGGACTCCATCAATTTTAACAGTTTTATGGGGACTACACAGATCTAAACATTTGTAAGGTGACTCCATAGATCCAAACAATTTTAAGGGAACTCCATAGATCTAAACAGTTTTAAGGGGACTCCATACATCTAAAAAAAATCAAGGAGTCTTCATAGCTTTAAAAAGTTTTAAGGTGTCTCCATAGATCTGAACAGTTTTAAAGGGACTGACTCCGCAGCTCTAAACAGTTTTAAGGAGAATCCTTAGATCTAAACTGTTTTAAAGGGAATCCATAAATCTATAAGGCGTTAAAGGATCTACATACATCTAAGAAGTTTTAAGAGGACTCCATAGATCTAAACAGTTTAAGGGGACGCCATAGATCCAAACAGTTTTAAGGGAACTTAATTTATCCATCATTTTTGAAGGGTCGCGTACACTAGTAATACAAATGAAAACAACAGGAGATATCTTAGTTATCCCCTCTGCAATTATATCGAAGTAATTATAACGCTTATGACCTCTCATTTCTATGGAACTATCTCACATGCAAATAGTCCTCGTATAAAGATCTATTGTTACAAATATACCGAAACCGAAATTTCATGGAAACACGGCACTCTTGGAGGGCAGAAGAGGGAATCCCCTTTCTCATTTGCATAAGTCTGATAGATGGTGCTGCACATTGCATAATACACGAAGTTCTGTATCACATACGGAGTCGGAAAATTACGAAATATTCCCCCGAATATAGAAGAATGACGTTATGAATTAGTGTGGAAGCAAAAGCTGATTTCATCAATAGGGCCATTGGACCATCCTTCTATCCAACTAGATTATCATGCAGCCTTTATGTTTCGAAGCTAAACTCGATTTAATATCAGCATTTCAAGTCTAAGAATAACTTTAGGTAAAGGACAGAGTTACTGATTCACATATCAGTTTCACCTCAATAAACAAAAATATCAAGTTTCTAACTACATTATAATCGCATTTGCTCATTTTTTCTTTGGGAATGTATGAATTTAATTGATGGATTTATAGATGTATGTCCTAGATTGATTTACAAATGTATGAAGCTTATGAAACTGTGTAGAATATAAAAGTTTAATTTTGATGGCATTTATGGACTATGAAAAAGCCTCTCATAGTGTGCGTCATTATGGAGTTCC
>NC_090736.1:59077142-59082142 GCF_036898095.1 Palaemon carinicauda | reverse complement strand
ACAGAAAAGTGATAGAAATAAAATAACTGTAATTCTAACATATTCCTTTAACACGAATGAATAAAAAAAAAATATTCCCAGACAACTGATAGAGATCAAATAAATTTAATTTTAATACGTATTCAACATTAATTAATAAAAAAATACACCCAGAAAACTGATAGAGATCAAATAATTTTACTTTTAACATGGTATAGCCTACTTGAATTCATTTCCCCTCTGGTGATAAATTGTATACTCCTTTCTTACGAAATTATTTTCTGAGAAACTGAAGATAAGAACGTGAAATCATTGCATATGCCATTGAAGGGCGATAAGAGATATGACAGCCTTAGCGACAGATTCGTTTAAAACGATATTATGAAGTTATCGTTAATGATTGAAGCCTTAATTATATCGTGGTATATAGGTACATAAATCAGTTACACATTGATGCAGAACGTTCAGAGAATTAAAAAGATAATGGATAAGAATTGAGTTGTACAAATACCCATCAAGTTATCAGAACCGGTCGTCCAAAATATCTAAGAGAATTGCTACATACCATTATTTCTTATGCTGTCTGGGGACATTGAGTGAAATCTGGGACCAGTACGTCCTAGATTTCGTAAATGTCGTCTACTGTATTGGAAAATTCGTGGTCTTCATGCAAATATTCAAGACCTTACAGTTGCGTCCAGACAGTATGACATTCTTCTGTGCTCAGAAACTTTGGTTTCTAATATGAGACATTCATCTGAGCTCCTTATAATTGGTTTTAAGAAGCCTATAATGTTGAAACGTGATGCCATCCCTAGGGCCAGGGGAATGGCGGTGTATATTAGGACTGAGTACCCTGCTTCTCATAAGTCCTGCTATGAATGTGGATGTCACGAGATTTAGGTAATAAAAGTTTGTAGACGGCATAACAACTTTTATTTGTGTTCAATCTACCGGAATCCAGACATGGATGATTCTATCTTTGATTGTCTTCTTACCATTATGGCTAAGATACAAGAAGATGATAAGAAGGCTTCTTTTGTCTTTGTTGGTGGTTTAAATGCTCACCATAGGGAGGGGTTAACTTCTATCTCTCCTACCGATCGCCATGGCTTAAGAGCTTTAGACGTTGCCTCTGAATCAGGCTGTGAGCAAAACATAGGTGAAGCTACTCACACGTCTGGTAATTGCTTGGACCTCGTATACACTGACTCCCATGGAAATATAACAAGGATGGTTCTCCAGTCGGGACATCTGATCATGCCTTAATTTCATTAGTAGTGAAGACTGAGCAGCCTGTCCCTGATGTATCATACTCTTGTTAGATTTGTATGAACTCTCAAGCAGACTGGAATGGGATTTTGCATGCTCTTTGGTGCTTGAATTGGCCACAAGTATACAGTAGTGCTGATCCTGTTGTCCCTTTGAATGAGAATCTAGTCAATATAATTGATAAGCGTATCTCTTCTCATGTGCTATGGTACCGAGTGAAGGACAAACCGTGGTTCAATGATGAATGTAGACGTGCTTATTTGGAGAAGCAGGCCACCTATCATTTTATGAAGGGTAACAGATCAGGTTTGACCTCGAAAAACCTTACTCAGCTTAGAGCTTTTGCTCAGAGAGTTTATGCTTCAACTGAAAAGGATTACAACTTAACCATAAAAGGAACCCTTTCTGGTACAAATCAGGAACATAAATGGTAGTGTATCCTTAAATCTGCGCTCTTTGGTGTAGATGCAACAGTTCCTCCTTTACTTAAACCAGATGGCTCAGTCACTTGCTATCCAAAGGAAAAGGCAACCCTTTTGGCTGATGTTTTTGACAGTAAACAGAGTAATGAAAAACTTGAACTTCCTCATTCCTGTTTTCCTGAGGCTAAACTAACTAGTTTTGCATTTTGATCTCGTGAAATTAAAGCTCTGTGGATGGACCTTGATGCTCATGGAGGTGTTGACCCAAATGGTATTTTTCCTTGTTTTTTATAAAGACTGCAGATTTATTAGCTCCAAAGTTATCTTATTTTACGCAAGTTAGCAAGAAGAAGACCTTTCAACACTTGTTGGAGAATTCGTAATGTTACTCCTCTATATAAATGTGTCTGTTATGCAGTGCTAGAGTGTGGACGTGTTGGGTCGAGCTGTTATAAACGCCTTGAGTCGTGTTTTAGCTTTGTATTTCTCGCTTAGAATATCATTGAAAAGATATTAGTTAGTCTTATGGAGAAACCAGTACACTATGTCTGCTCCTAACTATAACAAGGAGGGAGAACGGAAAAAATGCATAGTATGTGAATGTAATAGACTCTACCATAAGAAATGTGTGCATATAGTGACAGCCATCACTGAGAATGAACAGAATAACCTAGATTGGTTATGCCCACACTGCGTACGTGAAGCCAGACAAAACAATTTAGTAATATCAAAATTAAAGGAAGATGTTAGTGTGAGAGATCTGACCCTGAATGAACAAGATGCAAAAATAGATGACTTGGAAAACAAACTTCCGGACCTTAGCGCAGACGTAGCAAATTCTACCCAGACCACCGACCTCACTGAGAAAGTAGACATTCTTGCCATGAATATGGAATCAAAGCAACACTTCAAACATTGATAGACCCAAAACCGGAGAAACCGACATTTGCTGAAAAAGTTAAGGAAAAGTCTGTTGATAATTAAATCAACTAATGCAACAACTAAAATTACTGAAAAAAATCGTGAGGTTGAACAAGCACTTAAAGACCTACCTATACTTAGCACGAGGTCAACTACGAATGGAAATGTTGTTGTAAACTTTGAAAACAACATGATCAGAGAAGAGGCGGCAAACTAAATTCAGACATTGGTGGCTGACACTGAAACGAGAAAAATCGGAAAACTAAAACCAAAAATAATGATATGCAATGTATACCATGATGAAGTTGATGTAGTAAATACTTTGATGCAAAGAAATCGCTGCCTGGACCAAATCCAAAATACAGAAGAGAAGATAAGTGTAGTCCTGAAGAAATATGCCTAAGGGGGGGGGGGGGGCACCCACCATGTGCGGAAATGTGATCTTGAAGTTCAGAGGGCTATTCATGATAATGGGGATAAAGTTTCGTTATGATGGGGTATCTATAACATACGTGATAGGTACCACGAGATCACCTACTATCACTGTCAGAGGTATGGACATCTTGAAAAAGATTGCAAGTCTAAGAATGATGATAAAGTCTGTGGGAAATGTTCAGGTAGACATTCCACCAAGGAGTGTAATTCACAAGTGTCAAAGTGTATAAACTGCACAAAGTTAAACAAACCAAGTGACCACACAGTAAATTCAAGAGACTGCAAAGCTTATGACTTGGAATTGAAAAGACTAGAGGAAAATACTCATCATGGTTACTAGGGATGTCATAAACTCTGGCTATGTAAATATACAATCTTTAGGTAATAAGACTGTTCAAATTCGAGAATTGATAAACGAGAAATATTTGGATATGCTATCATTATCTAAAACATGGTTAAATAACTTGGACAAGGCAAAGATCACTGAAATGACCCCCCCCCCCCCACCCCCATATGCCTTCTTTCACATACCGAGAGAAGGTAGGTCAGGTGGGGGTGTTGGACTCTTTATTCATAAAAGTTACTCAAATCTCAAAATGTTGAAAGAATGTGTAACAAGCTTTGAATATAAATATAATTTACGCCAAAAACAGAAAAGTATCCTTTGTAACAATCTACAAACCTCCTAGAACAAACACTGGTATCTTTTTTGAAGAATTCGGTGCTTACATTGAGATGATTGTCATGGAGAAAAACGAATTAGTTATCTGTGAAGATTTCAATTTTTGGATGGATGACGCATCAAAGCCTGACGCTTTGGCATTTAGTAAGTTACTAGAATCATATCAACTAGTGAATAATGTCAACTGTACAACTACTTTAACTGGACATACGTTAGACTTAGTTCTAAGTGACGGCATGAATAATATTGGATTTGATATAAAAGTTGAAGAGAAATGTACTATCTTCCCAGTACACAAACTTCTTACGTTTAGTCTACCTCTACAGTAACATGCATTAGTAAAGAAAATAAACTTTAGACATAAATCAAATTTTTCTCCTACCGTATTTATTGAAGAAGTTACAAAGAAAATAAATGATGCTATCAACATTCCCTGTGATAATGATGACCAACGTCTGTTAGGCGCTAAGTGTGCTAACTGTCTTATGACCACTTATAACAAAGTGAGTAAAAGTGAATATGACACCATATGCCCACCGATGGAAAAGACTATAACTGTAAAAGACCAATCTCCTTTGTTTGATGGAGAGACTTTGGTAAAAAAGAGGGAAAAAAAGACATAAAGAAAGAAAGTGGAATAGGTTAAAAACTGAAAGTACTTGGGTAGAATACAAAACTGCTGGGTGTCAATATAACTATCTACTAAGAAGGAAAAAAAGTGAATACTATAAGAGAAAGATCCTCGAAGCAGCAACAGACATAGTAAGTTATATCATCTCCTGAATCGAATAATGGGAAATGTAAAAGAAAGGAAACTACCTGATGGATACAGTGACCAGGAAGTAGCAAATAATTTTTTTAGTATTCTTTAAAAAAAAAATTTGAAAATATAACAGGATATTTGTATAAACTCAACATCAGATTAATGATACACCAGGCACAAAGACAAAATTAATACAATTTAACATAACACAAGATGACATCACCAGAATTATCAAGAGAGCAAAGAAAACAAACTGCGAGATCGATCCTATGCCAATATCTGAAATAATTGGACAGAGAGACTTTTCTAGTTTAGCCGAGATAATAATGAGAATAGCAAATGCAAGCATTGATGAATGTAAGTTTCATAAATCGTAGAAAATGGCTTTAGTCACACCAGTTCTGAAAAATGCACTGGACTACCAGGAATTAAGCTCATATAGACCTATTTCAAATCCATCCTCTATCTCAAAAGTGCTTGAATATGTAATTCTTGAACAACTAGTCAGTCGCTTAGAAGTAATAGA
>NC_090736.1:59057142-59072142 GCF_036898095.1 Palaemon carinicauda | reverse complement strand
ATATATATATATATATATAGATTGGCGATCTATCGCTGAAACATGCGATGTATATATATATATATATATATATATATATATATATATATATATATATATGTCACTAAGTTGGAGGGAGGATCAGAAAAACGAAATTTTTACTTAGCGCTCTTGTATTGTCATGCATTTTCGGGGCCAATATATATATATATATATATATATATATATATATATATATATATGAGGCCTTTGTCCTAAAGTAGACTAGAAACGGCTGCATTTGATGTACATACACGTGTATATATATATATATATATATATATATATATATATATATATATATATATATATACACACACACACATATATATATATATATATATATATATATGTATGTATAATTGCATATAAAGTAACATCATCATTCTTTTATGATTCGAGGAGTCATTACTTATTCTTAACAGAGGTTTCTCGGTTTCCTGGTTGGACTGCTAGCAAAAGCTGAGATCTTGGACGCTGGTTGGCAAACTGTTTGGAACTAACATGGCGTGAACAAGTCACACCAAGATAGTATTATTTAGTGAGAGAGAGAGAGAGAGAGAGAGAGAGAGAGAGAGAGAGAGAGAGAGAGAGGTTGAACTTCATATCGTTAATGGTTGTTTTGATCTGACGGAAGAGTTTGCAAAGGACGGACATGAGACATTATTCTTAATCTTTCTGACAAGTTTTCAATTTCAGGAGAAACATTGTGTAACGCTTTTGATGAATAACATCGAGAATAATGTGTAAACTGTTGCAAAATGTGTGATATTTACGAACAATGATTAGTTTTTCAACCATATATGTCAACATCTGGCAACCCCTACCTCGACCTCTTTCACGTGAGTGGTAAATCAAAGCTGATTTGTTTATAGGTCATATGCATTCCAATATATCTACCATATCAACGGAAATAACGCAATTCCATATGGTTGAGATCTGACGTTAATCCATCTATCGAATTACATGAACAGCTTCCCTTCTAACCCTCATACAATTTCGTCTGCCATCCACTAAAAACCCAGAACTTATTGCTAAGCTGAATTATGAATTAATATTTAACATTTTAACCTGACCTTTACCATGGGAACTTTGAAAGCATGAATATTCAATACAGTATAAAGTTTCATCCAATTCAATGGAAATTTTCTTAGAGATCTGACGGAAATTAAAGAGAAGAAGAAGAAGAAGAAGAAGAAGAAGAAGAAAAAGAAGAAGAAGAAGAAGAAGAATTCTCCGGATGTAAACAATAGAGAACTTCTTAGCTCTAATCTAATCAACTGAAATCCACCATGTGTATGAGGAATGTAAACATATACGTAAACAAGTGCACATAACATGACCTTTTTCGCTTCCAACGTGATAACATTGCAATATTTCGTGTAGTTTGAAACATGGAAAATATTTTAAATAATATCTATCGTCCGCCACGACCTTTCTAGTCAAGGACCTGGGAAAATTAAAAATATAAAAGATGGAATATCTCTGCGTCTTTATTTCAAGGTCTTCGACAAACAAGTTGTCCTGAGAGAGAGACGGGAGGAGGAGGGGGGTGACAGAAAAGAGAGAGGGACAAGGAGACAGAGACAGAGAAGGAGAGAAAGAGTTGGAAAGATACACACGGGCATACTGACAGACAGGCAGGCATACACAGACCAGGAGAGAGAGAGAGAGAGAGAGAGAGAGAGAGAGAGAGAGAGAGAGAGAGAGAGAGAGAGAGAGAGAGAGAGAGAGGAAATCTGGCAAACACGAGAAAGCAAGAAAAAGAGAGATATTTAAGAAGAGAAGGGGCAGTGAAAGAATCAAAGAAACGAAAAAAAAGAGCCGTGCTGTAACAGAGGAAGCATAAAACATATATAGAAAGGGGAAGGAGGGAAAGGTAATTTAAAGAGGACATACAGAAATAGATACTCAAACACACACACACACACTCACACACACACACACACACATATATATATATATATATATATATATATATATATATATATATATATATATATATATTCAACCGTAACTAGTCCTCTACAGGACAAAAGCCTCAGACAGGTTCTACCACTTGCGCCTGCTTATGTTCTTTCTTTGTCAGTTCATACCAGATAATTTTCTCATTTCGTCGATCCATCGTCTTCTCTTCCTTTCCCTGCTTCTTTTGCAAACTCTATGGAAAAATTCTGTTATTTTCAATGTCCAGCTATTATCTGTCATTCTCATTATATATCCTCCCCATGTCCATTTCTTTTTCATAAATTTTCTTAGAATATCCACTACTTGGAATATCCTCTACTTATTGCTCTTTTTCTGCCTCTTAGTGTTAATCCCATTGTTATTTCTTTGACTTGTAACTAGCTTATGTTTTAAGGCTTTAGTAAGGCTGCAAGTTTCTGATACACAAAATAATGGGGATAGAGCAATCTGTGTGTGAGAGAGAGAGAGAGAGAGAGAGAGAGAGAGAGAGAGAGAGAGAGAGAGAGAGAGAGAGAGATTACTTTCGATAAATCAGGCACAAAAAATAATTATTAAAAAACTTGACATCTTTAGCCCATTAGTCAAAATTTATATCTTTATTCTGCTCTCTCTCTCTCTCTCTCTCTCTCTCTCTCTCTCTCTCTCTCTCTCTCTCTCTCTCTCTCTCTCTATCTCTCTCTCTCTCTCTCTCTCTCTCTTGTATGTAGTTCAGAATATCATATATGGAAAGTTATTTGGAGAATATATTAGTCCAGCCGTTTTCGGTAAAAATATGGAGGAATCGTTCACATTCGGTTAAAAACACCAAATTTTGCACAAAGTTAGCTTTTGATGTACCTTTTTAAATGTGATAGAGACCCATTTGATATCTTTCCAATATGCCACTTTTTTCAAGATGGCCGCCAAAATTCAGGAAAATGCTGCTATTCGAACGATTTCCATCGTATAGTTACAATTTTGGAGTCTTTACCTATATTTTCAAGGATGTTCTAAACAATGAGAATAAAAATAAGTACAGGAGAACAATATTTTACCAGCAAATGCCCATTTAAATTTTGAAATAAGTCAAACATACTGAAAAATTGCCCTAAATGTTGTTATCTGTCTCAATTCTTACAATTCTACAGTGACAACCATTTGTTTGTTATACAATCATTTTGCAGGTGGTTGAAAAATGTGAAAGAAGAGATTGAAGCGGAGTCATCAACAGACCTAAAGACATCCTGGGCTACATACCATGCTGATCAGGTCCACACAGAACAGCCTGCTCCTTCCAACATCAGCTCATTGCTCCCACTGTTCTATGAGGAGGCTAAGTCAAGTGCCATGATTGACCATACTATGAAAGTTGTGAAGAATGCAGTAGATTTACTGAATCCTGTTCAGATCCCTGTAGTTGCCTGTGATAAGCCACTGTATGCTATTGCCAAACAACTCCAATGGTAATACCCCAACATTTAGGTGAGAACCAAGTTGTAGTGATGTTTGGTGGCTTACACATTGAGCTGGCCTTTCTCAAAGTTCTTGGAGACTGGCTGGAAGGAACTGGATGGACCAACACCCTTGTGCAGGCAGAGATTGCCTCACAAGGTAGTGCAGACTCCTTCCTGAAGGCTGCACATATAATAAGAACGTGGCATGCCCACCAGGTGACCGCAGGGAGCTTGTATATTCTCATGGATAGAGCCTACAAGCGTCACCAAACAGAAGACCACACCACAGATCCTCTAAGCTTTGAGCAATGGAGAGTGAAAAAGGAAAATGCAGTCCCTATTTTTAACTTCTGGTTCATCACACTTGACCTAGAACTAGCTTTGATGGATTTCCTCCAATCACTGCGACAAAGCAACTTCAATCTGTACAAGGATGCACTTACAAAGCTGGCCCCATGGTTCTTTGCACTTGACCACCCAAATTATGCTCGTTGGGTTGCAGTGCATATTAGAGATATGGCTTCCCTAGATTTGATGCATCTTGAGGTTGCTGCTGAATTCTGAGGGAAAGTTTGTTGTTCACAAAACACAACACTCATTTTCCTGCATCCCATTAGACCAAGCTCACGAACAGAACAACAAACAGATTAAAGGAGATGGTGATGCTGTGGGCCTAACTGAAAACAGTGCACAACTCCAAAGATAGATGGTGGCTGGGCCAGAAGTGTCAAGAGATGTGAATGAGTTTAAAACTGTGGTGGAAGGACTCCGGAGACAGGCGGAAAAGCATTCAGACCAAAGACACCATGAAGCTCAACAGAGGTTACAGACAACATACAGAAAGCAAGTCAAATCCTTGTGTGATACATTAGAAGATATGGGAAATCCATTCATGGAAGATTCATCTGATCTTCTTGTATTAGGCAACAAGGATGTTGTAGACAAAGAGGTTATAGAAACCGTAAGGCATATCAAAAGGGTGGGAAATGAACAATATAGTGATTTTGTGAAGGAACGGCTAGAAGACAGAACCAAAAGTCTGACAGACCCTATCAAAAGGAACAAATTTCCTCTTTTCAGCAGCCAGCCTACCCGCAAATTGTCAAAGGAGAAGCAACAAATTGCATCATTGAAACAAGACTGTTCTCTTTTCTCTAAACTGTATGTGTCTTACCAAGTGAGAGATGGGGATATTGATGAGTTTTTCCGCCATGAGAATCAGTCCAGTCCACCATCATTGTCACAGGGTGGAAAACTTCAACGTGGGACCAAAGCTGATCTTCTCCCATTCCTTACACAGCATAGTACCACAATCAAGGACAAGCCTGATACTGATGCAGTTCTTCTACAGTAGATGGGGCTGCCATTGTTAATATGCTTAACCCAGGTGCATCAAGAACATTTCAAGAGTATGCTGACCTGGTATTTGTACCACATGTTAAGCGTCAACTGGAGTTAGCAAGAAGATTTTATATTATCTTAGATATGTACTTCCAAGACAGTCTGAAGGCGACTGCTAGGAGTCTCAGAGGAGAGGGGGACCGCAGAAAAGTAAAGGCTAACACTCCTGTTCCTGGCAACTGGAAGGCTTTCTTGCGGTTGTGATGCAAACAAACCCGAGCTCTTCAGTTTTCTAGCGGATCAATGTACTACTGTCAGCTGTCCATAGGGCAAGCAAATTATGTCCACAAAAAAAGGAGAATTGGTCCTTTGCAACCCCCAGAGGAACAGTATTGATCAAAATCTCCATGCTCCCATGAGAAAGCAGACACAAGCTTCCTCTCCATGCAAAAGATGCTGTTCAACATAGTTGTGAGAGGATCATGAGCAGAACTGTGGACACTGATGTAGTAATATTAGCTATAGCATTGTGTCTTCCAATTCATACAAGTGAACTGTGGATCAGCTTTGGGGTTGGGGACAACTTCAACTATATCACTGTACACACCATAGCTGGTTCTCTAGGTCCAAAGTGTCGAGCTCTGCCTATGTTTCATGCCATCAGCGAGTGCGACAACACATCCTCCTTTGCTGGTAAAGGGAAGAAATCTTCTTGGGAGACGTGGCAAATATGTGAAAGTGTAACCGAGGTGTTTGCAGACCTTGGGAATGTACAAACACTGGAGAGAATTGACCAGCACATGGCAAACCTAGAGCGATTTGCCGTTCTGCTTTATGACATCTGCCACATCAGCTTATGAAGCGAGAAAAGATCTCTTCACCAGGAAGGGCAGGTCTATTGATCTCATACCACCAACTTCTGCTGCTCTCTACCAGAATGTCATAAGAGCATCTTATCAAGCGGGTCATGTTTGGGGCCAGTCACTTCTCCCCAATCCCGTGTTACCTTCACCTGTTGAATGGGGTTGGATGAAAGGACCTGGGAATGCATGGGAACCCTATTGGTCAGATCTGCCTCAAGCATCAGTTTCCTGTATGGCATTCCTGAAATGTGGATGTGTCAAAGGCTGCAGAGGAAGATGCAAGTGTGTGAAAGCACAACTAGCATGTACGGCTCTGTGCAAATGCAGGGGGGATTGTTGCCTGTGTGTGATTAGACTGTGTACTTAAATTAGTCATTTCACTACTGTACTAGCAATTGATGTTTACAAGGGTAAGACCTATTTTGGGGTTAAGTTAATATAGAACTCTTCATATTGAGTTAATAAAACACTGTACTTATGTTTGACATTCAAATACATTCTTTACTTTGCGTTAAATTACAGAACAAATATGATTACAGCCGGTTTAATATTTTTGTAGGCAATTTCTGTAACAAAAAGGCCATTTGCTCCTTAAATATTTGTCTTATGTGCCAACATTTGCTTTTAATGTTTAGAATATCCTTGAAAATATAGGTTTAGACTCCAAAATTGTGACTATACGATGAAAATACTTCAATTAGCAGACTTTCCAGATTTTTGGCTGCCATCTTGAAAAAAGCGGCCATATTGGAAAGATATCAAATGCGTCTCTATCACATTTCAAAAGGTACATCTCAAGCTAACTTTGTGCAAAATTTGGTGCTTTTAACCAAATTTGAACGATTTTTACTGAAAACGGCTGGACTATATCATTGGGTAAAAGGAGCCCTATACAGGCTACCATTTACCTCCCATCACCCCTCTCCCCCCCCCCTTTACCATATCACTGTTAGGGGAAGATTAAATTATCAAAGCTTTGATGAAATAATAGCTCAATTTAAAAAGATTTTTATCATAACTCTTTTATGAGATTTTATTTAGTTGCCTCTTTTATCATCTTTATCTATATCCGTGTCTCATTTGCAATTTACTCTCTCTCTCTCTCTCTCTCTCTCCTCTCTCTCTCTCTCTCTCTCTCTCCTCTCTCTCTCTCTCTCTGTCTCAATGGGATAGCCTAATATGTGGATGCTTCTTCTGCACGTTAAATGGAGTACTATTATTCATTTAAGAATCAGTAATTCTTTTGACTCGTCATTATGATAATCTCCTGTATGGAAACTTCTTTCCTCACAGAATCTAACTTCAGTAAGACTCACATTCATTTAAAATAAATGGCTTTCACGACATTTCTTGTCACCTTATAAGTCCAAATCTCACTTATTTAGCCACCAATTTAGAGATATTCCCGTTTGAATGACCACATAAACGTCTTTTGTTTACTGTTTTGTGCAAATAGGTGTCGGATTTGATGACGTCAACAAACCACAAAAAGAATACAGGAATACAGAGAGAGAGAGAGAGAGAGAGAGAGAGAGAGAGAGAGAGAGAAGAGAGAGAGAGAGAGAGAGAGAGAGAGAAAGAGAGAGAGAGAGAGAGAGAGAGAGAGAGAGAGAGAGAGAGATATCTTGACGAATGCTTCACAATGGAGTATTCAAGATTGCCTAATCGAAGTGCACCACAGTTCATTTACTATTTAATGATTCATATTTAGTGACAGGGCGATGATTAGGATAACACGAATGTAGACACAGACCTAAATTACAGTTAGTTGACCTATCTTTTTAAACTTAACCAAGCAGAAACAAAATCGTGATTATTATCATTATCCTTATTGATAGCTATGCTACAACCATAGTCGGAAAAGCAGGGTGCTATAAGCCAAAGAGCTCCAACAGGAAAAAATAGCCCAGCGAGGAAAGGATATAAGGAAATAAATAAACTACAAGAAAAGTAATGAACAATTAAAACAACATATTTTAAGAACATTATCAACATTTAAATAGTTCTTTCATAAACAAACAATAAAAACAGAAGCGTTCCACGCAGAATCTATATCTGTTATTACTCTACTGCAGAGTCATATCTGTATTGACTATACTCTACTGTATTCTCTTTTTTACCCAAGTTCCGAACCTATTCAGTCACCTAACACCCATGAATTAAGTTCACTACTTAAGTAAGTAAAGGGTACTTGGATTTTTGGGGAAACATAGGTACAATATCCATATACTTATCGCCTTAACAATAAAGGGAGAGAGAGAGAGAGCATTACCTTATTGTCTTATTTTATGTTTGGGTTCCCCCAGGTCCCTCAGTGTGAGGCACCTCGTATATCCACCAGAGAGTTGCTAATGCATCTTCCGGTGTATTTTGCATCTTCCAGTCTTGGATGGTCTGGGATGCATCTTAGGAATTTATAGAGCTTATTCTTAAACACATCTACGCTCACTCCTGATATGTTTCTTAGATGAGCTGGTAGCGCATTAAATAGTCGCTGCATTATCGATGCTGGTGCGTAGTGGATTAATGTCCTGTGCGCCTTCCTTAGTTTTCCTGGTATATTTTTTGGTACTATTAATCTACCTCGGCTTGCTCTTTCTGATATTTTTAGCTCCATGATGTTTTCAGTAATACCTTCTATTTGCTTCCATGCTTGTATTATCATGTAGCGTTCTCTTCTCCTTTCTAGACTGTATGGTTTTAAAAATTGCAGTCTTTCCCAGTAGTCAAGGTCCTTATCTTCTTCTATTCTAGCAGTATAGGACCTTTGTACACTCTCTATTTGTGCAATATCCTTTTGGTAGTGTGGGTACCATATCACATTGCAGTACTCGAGTGTACTACGTACATAAGTTTTGTAAAGCATAATTATGTGTTCAGCTTTTCTTGTTTTAAAGTGTCTGAATAATATTCCCATTTTTGCTTTACATTTAGCCAACAGTGTTCCTATTTGGTCGTTGCATAACATATTCCTATTTAGCATTACACCAAGGTCTTTAATTGCTTCCTTGTTTGTGATTGTCTCGTTATTAGGTCCCTTGTATGCATATACCATTCCTTCTCTGTTTCCATAATTCATTGATTCGAATTTATCGGAGTTAAATACCATCCTATTTATCTCCGTCCATTCATATATTTTGTTTAGATCTCTTTGTAGTGAGTTCCTACCTTCATCACAAGTAATTTCTCTACTTATCCTTGTGTCATCGGCAAAACTTCTCACTACAGAGTTTTCAACATCACAGTCTATGTCTGAGATCATAATAACAAACAGCAGTGCAGCTAATACCGTACCTTGTGGCACGCCAGATATTACCTGAGCTTCATCCGATTTCTCGTCATTTGCAACCACTACCTGTTTTCTGTTTTGCAGGAATTTTTTTACCCATTTTCCTATCTTTCCCACAATATTATGCTTTCTCATTTTTTTTCTCTAATATATTATGGTCGACCTTGGCAAAGGCTTTTGCAAAATCTAGATAGATCACATCTGTGTCTTTTTCCTTTATCATATTTTTGTATATGTTTTCATAGTGTGCTATAAGTTGGGTTTGTGTACTTTTTCCGGGCACAAAACCGTGTTGACCTATATTAAACAAATTATTTTCAACCAAATTATTCATTATTTTCTTTTTTATTACCCTCTCATACACTTTCATAATATGTGATGTTAGACTAACATGTCTGTAATTGCTTGCCTCTAGTCTTGATCCACTTTTGAAGATAGGGGTTATATAAGCTAATTTATCTTTAACATATATCTCGCTCATATCTAAACTTTGTCTTAGCAAAGTGTTTGCAGGTTTTTTAACAAAATCGCTGGAACTCCACCTGGTCCGGCTGCCGATCCATTTTTAATTTCGTTTATAGCCTTGACAATATCTGCTTCATTAATATCTATATCCGTTAGATATTCAACATTTTCTTCTCTTATTTCTGTTTCATTATTGTCATTCGCAATCCTTGGTGTGAACTCACTCTTATATTTTTCTGCTAATATGTTGCATATTTCCTTTTTTTCATTCGTTAGCCGTCCTTCACTTCTTAGAGGCCCTGTTTCTAATATCCCTTTATTCATCTTTTTTGCATAGGAGTAAAGTACTTAGGATTTTTTTTTTTTTATATTTTGAAGTGTACTTTCTTCTAAGTCCCTTTTTTCATTTTCTTTCGACTATAATCTTTTGTTCTGCATTTTCTATCTTCCATTTCATTTCCATCATTTTCCACACATTTTTTTCAATTGCAAGATTTTTCTTCCATTTTCCAATTTTCTGAAATAAGATCCCTCTGTCTCTTGGTATGCATGTCTTTTGTTTATTGTTTTTTACGGTACATATTTTTCAACAATTTTCCCCAGTATTTTGTACAGTATGTCCGTATTTACCTGTATATTATCACTTACAAATACATTTTCCATTCTTTATTCAGTTCTTCATTTATTTCTGACCATTTTATATTCTTACTATAAAAATTATATTTCCCATATCCTTCCCAAGGTTTTGTGCTTTGATTAATTCTGCGATCACTTTCTTTGGAATGGACTATTAATTCTATGACACTGTGGTCTGAAATTCCCGTGTTATACACTATTATTTCTTTAACATAATTCACCTCATTCACAAATACTAGATCTAGGACATTTTCCTTTCTTGTTGGAATGTGGTTTATTTGTTGCATATTATGTTCTAATAGCATATCTTGAAGCTATTCAAATTGCCTCTTATCCTCTGAGAGAGAGAGAGAGAGAGAGAGAGAGAGAGAGAGAGAGAGAGAGAGAGATGTTTCTGGAAACTGACCAGATATGTGGAGAAAAGAAGCTTCCACCACCATTCTCATCTCTATTTCTCTTTCTAAATCTATTTATCGATCTGCATATCTCTCCTCTCTCTCTCCTTAATCCTCGTGGAACAAGTAGGTTGATCAACCTAATGAAATGATCAACAGAGGGAACAGAATTATTTCGTGAATATTCCTTTTCAAACTGTGGCACGAATTGTCTCCTCAGCAGGAAATTGGGTAATCGCTTAGAAGTCGAACATTTTAGGTGACAACTGAGAGAGAGAGAGAGAGAGAGAGAGAGAGAGAGAGAGAGAGAGTCAATATCATGCTTCATTGAAGCAAACCAGGGTAACACTGGCATCGCCAAGATCATTCACAAGCATCTTGAGGTTATAATGATGAAGCCATTGTTCATATACATCTAACACAAATATTATTCTGATATTTTTTTTCCCTTATGTAATTGTCCAACGTTGTAGTCTTGCAGTTACCAAAGTAGGTAAACTTGCTTTTGCACCCAGTATTGGTTATAGAGGATTAATTTCTGGGCTTATAGTATCCTGCACTTCCAACTAGGGTTGCAGCTTAGAAAGTAATAATAATAATAATAATAATAATAATAATAACAAGTGTGAACTTTTTCCTTCCGTTATAGTTTTTCTAAAATGATTACAACTTAAAAGTACTTTTTTTTTTCTTCAGTATGTGTCTAGGGATTATAATAATTAACTTTAAAAGGCAAAAATAAAGTCGTGTCGGGTGATGAAAGAATTGCCAGTGATTCAAGAAAACTACATTACAACTGCATTAATGATGCTGATAATAAAAATAATAATAATAATAATACCGGTCAATAGTCGTAATAAAAAAGATTTCATCCAGTGAATGGCTATTTCAAGAATGGATCCTTAATCTAGGAGTGTTACCTTTACTTAATCCATTAAATAAATATAAAGAAAACAGAAAATGAGGTAATATTATAATAACCCTTTTAAAACGGAAGAAAAGTGAAACATTTTAACCAGAGAAAATCAATTCTAATAAGTTATTTGAATGAAACATCACAGAGTCCAAATTCATAAAATAAACCTTTGAAAACAACTTGAATATTGGACATGGAATGTATAAATTTGACGCCTTTATATGTAAAGAGATTTGCAAGCTATTTAAAAAAAAAACTTTAACCACTTAATGTAGAACTAAATGTATTGTGAATAATTAACGTCACTGTGAAATTAATATTTAGACCTAAGCTACCATTCACTAAAGGGTAAAATTATTTTATATAGCATGCATAAGTACATTAGCACTATATAGGGTTATGCTAGATATAAGTATCGATATATACGTCATAATATGTTTATGGTAATAATGTTATATGTGCGTATATATATATATATATATATATATATATACTGTATATATACATGTTAATAATGTGTAAAAACATTTATATGTAAGTCTATGTATGTGGCTGTATATGTATACCTAGTATGTGTACAAGTATGTATGTCTATGCATATATTATGCATGTGTGTGTATAAATGCATGTCTGTGTATACGTATATACTGTATATGTCTTTTCATATATTTATATATAGATGTGTTTTATATATACATACAGTTTTGCTTATGCATTTATATAGATAAGGCTACCGTTATTCACATTAATAAACTGTGTTGAAAGTTAAAAACAAGAATTTACATGTTACCAGAAATGACCCTTTTTGGCAGGTTTCTAATGAGGTTTAATCTCCGCCCAGTAAACACCTGATCACAGCCCAGGTAGCTGGTATGGGAGTGTTATTGTTCTGTAAGCCTCTACAAGTATCACGATACTAGTCAGGACTTAATCGTATATTTCGTATCTTCATTTTCCCTGTGGTTCTTCTGCATCTAAGCCTCGCGTTTTCCTGCAATTTTAACGCATATATATATATATATATATATATACACCGTCAATAAATGTAGCACCCTTTAGTCCACCACAGGCCAAAGGTCTCAGACATGTCCTTATTCATGTCAATAATGAGAAAAGTTCGTGGTTCTACGAGTTTTGATCAGTACATACATACACACACGTATATATATATATATATATATATATTTATATATATTTAAATATATATATATATATATTATATATATATATATATATATATATATATATCACAGTAAGAGAGAGAGAGAGAGAGAGAGAGAGAGAGAGAGAGAGAGAGAGAGAGAGTGGAGTGGGGATAGGGTTAACATAAACGCAAGGCCATAAAGACAATATTGATATCTGTAAAAGATCTAAATTTTAATTTTCTTCACTATTATTGATAATGTGACAGATTATTTCCAATAGTTCTTAAAAATTAATTATCCAAAGCAAAAAAATTTTATTCTGATTCCATTTTACAGCCAGTTAAATAGAAAAAAAAATATTCATAAAAGTTCCTCAGGATTGAAATCAAAATGAAAATCAAAATGCTTGCGAAAAGAGCCATGAAATTCAGCTCACATGATTGCAAGATTGTCCCAATTCTTGACATCAACAGTCAAATCGCATCATAACTTTTTATTTAAGTAAAAAAAAAATTGCCGACAATCTTTTGTTCATTAAGACAAGCTCTCGTGGATGCAGTGAATCAACTCTTCCTCGAAATCGGTTGGCTTTGATAATGACGAGCATAAAAGGTTCAGATTTACTCTCATTTTATTTTCAATATATCAAACAGGAGTTTTGAAAGGTGGATCTCCGCAGAGGAAATAATGAAATACTGACTTTAAATCAAAATAATAACTCTTTCAAGGGACATCAAAGCAATTGAACCGTCATAGATCTAAAAAGTTTTAATGTTATTCCATAGTTCTAAGCTGTTTTAAAGGGACTTAATAGATCTAAACAGTTTCAAAGGGACTACATAGATCTAAACTTTTTTAAGGGAACTCAATAGATCTAAAAAGATTTAAGGGGACTTCAGAGATTAAGGGAACTGCATACATCTAAGCAGTTCCAAGGGGACTCAATAGATTTAAACAGTTTTAATGAGAGTCCCTAGCTCTAAACAATTTTAATGAAACTCCATAGTTTTAAACAGTTTTAATGAAAATCCCTAGCTCTAAACAATTCTAATCAGGTTTAAGGTGACACCATAGATCTAAACACTTTTAAGGTGACACCATAGATCTAAACACTTTTAAAGGGACTCCATATATCTAAACAGATTTTAGGGGACTATAGAGATCTAAACAGTTAAAAGGGGGTCCATACATCTAAACAGTTTCAAAGGGACTAGATAGCTCTCATCAGTTTTAAGGAAACACCATAGATCTGAATAGTTTCAAGAGGACTATATAGACCTAAATAGTTTTAATGGAACTCAATAGATCTAAACAGTTTTAAGGGAACTGCATACATCTAAGTAGCTTCAAGGGGCCTCCATAGATTCAAACAGTTTTAAGGAGAGTCCTTAGCTCTAAACAATTTTAAGGAAACGCCATAGTTATAAACAGTTTTAAAGGGACTCAATAGCTCTAATCAGTGTTAAGAGGACACTATAAATCTAAACAGTTTTAAGGGGACTCCATATATCTAAACAGTTTTAGGCAGACTCCGTAGGACTGAACAGTTTTAAGGGGACTCCACAGATATAAGCAGTTTCAAAAGGACTCCATAGATCTAAACAGTTATAAGGAGACTCATAGATCTGGAGAGTTTTAAAGCGACTAGATAGATCTAAACAATTTTAAGGGGACTTTATATGTATAAACAGTTTTAAAGAGACTCCAAAGATATAACACGTTTTAAGGGACTCCATAGATCCTGATAGTAATAAGAGGATTCCATAGCTGTAAAAAATCTTAAGGGGACTCCATATATGTAAACAGTAATTAGGGCCTCCATGGATCTAAACAGCTTTAAGGGGACTACATAGATCTAAAAAGTTTAAAGGGGACTCCATTAAGGCGACTCTATACAGAGACACAGTATTGAGGTGACACCATAGATCTAAACCGTTTTAAGAGGACTCTATAGACTTGAACTGTTTTAAAGGAACTCCATAGGGGACTCCTGAGGTTTAAACCGTTTTAGAGGGACCCAATAGATTTAAACAGTTTCAAAAGGACTCCAAAAATCTAAACAGTTTTAAGGGGTCTCTATAGATCTAAACAATATTAATGGGACTCCATATATCTAAACATATGATCCAGATTTTTCAACTCCGCGTTGCATTTTATTATACACTCGTTTGTTTATTGGGTTTAAGGACCTTCGTTTCCAAAAACTTGACCAACCCATTGGTCATACATATCCTATTCCTTTTTTCTTCTATTCTACGGCATTCATGTCAGCTTCAGTTGACGTTGAATAGGCATCCTCTTCGTCAGGGGTGGAGGCGTTGATGGAGGTCTTGAAGTGGCTGTCCATAAGGGCGTCGGCTTTGGTCATCAAGTCCTTTATGGGTAAACTATCGACATCGGGTATGGCAGCGCGTATAGGTCCGGGTAAACGGCGTATCCAAAGGGCACGAAGTAGGTTCACCTCACGAGGAGAGCCGTCTGCAGCAGGTTGAAGGCGAGCGATAATGGTCATTTCCCTGAGGGCAAGCGAA
>NC_090736.1:59039642-59044642 GCF_036898095.1 Palaemon carinicauda | reverse complement strand
TTAGACAGAGAAAGAGATAGAACTGCAGCCTGAAGACAGCCTCCTTCCCATCTCTCTCTCTTACTCTCGCACGTAACCCAGTGTTTTGTTGTTGAAAGTGTTCAGTATGTTTTGGTGTGTCCTTTCCTAAGTGACTGTGCCTTGAAGCAAATCGTGTGTCGAAAAGGTGCGTAAGACGAAACGGTGATTTTGAATTCATTGTTTTAGGGTGAGTGTTGGCATTGTATTAAGTTTTTTGGTATTTGGCCCTATAGGAAGAGGATAGATTTTGTATTGTGATCTGGTTTTCTATTTTTCAATAAGTGTCAAACTTGAATAGTGTACTATTCAGATTTAATTTCAAGTTTTTGTATAACTTACAATGCATTATTCCTTTTCTTAGTCTAAGGTTTATTCAGAAATAATAGTTCAAGTCAAATTCAAATATAATATTCAGATCGTAACATTTTTGTCTCAATCTAAATTTTGTTCAAACTTAATTTTTTTGAGTGAATTATTTTGTTTTTCTGTAAATTCTTTCAAAGTGTTGTAATTTATATAGAATATATATATTTTTGTAAAGAGGGTATTATTCAAATCATCGTTATTTAAAACCACATTCCGCTCATATCCTGTTATGAACCACATGGTCCTAGCTTGGATGGAAAGGGGACTCGGGCGCTGTGTACATATGATCATGATCAGTCTCTAGGGCATTGTTCTGTTTGCTAGAGCAATGTCACTTTCCCTTGTCTCTGTCATTCATGAGCGGCCTTTGAACCTTTAAGCCATTAAGCTTACCTAAACTCTCCTTTCTTCTTATTCTTCTATTGCTTGGAGATAATCTAAGTTTTAAAAATTTTCTTTCTAAATTCTTCGGTAACATCAGAACCAATGAGAAATCAGAGAGAGAGAGAGAGAGAGAGAGAGAGAGAGAGAGAGAGAGAGAGAGAGAGAGAGGAGGGGGGGGAGAGAATAACTTAGATGATGAGTACAAATGATGTAATGTAATGTAAACGTTATATCAACTTGATATTGGGATCTCTCTCTCTCTCTCTCTCTCTCTCTCTCTCTCTCTCTCTCTCTCTCATAACAATGATGTAATGTTATGTAAAAGTTATATCAACTTGATATTGGGATATCTCTCTCTCTCTCTCTCTCTCTGTCTCTCTCTCTCTCTCTCTCTCTCTCTCTCTCTCTCTCTCTCTCTCAGAACAATGATGTAATGTTATGTTATACAAAAGTTATATCAGCTAGCTATTGTGATCTCTCTCTCTCTCTCTCTCTCTCTCTCTCTCTCTCTCTCTCTCTCTCTCTCTCTCTCTCTCTCTCTCTCTCATAACAATGATGTAATGTTATGTAAAAGTTATATCAACTTGATATTGGGATCTCTCTCTCTCTCTCTCTCTCTCTCTCTCTCTCTCTCTCTCTCTCTCTCTATCTCTCATAACAATGATATAATGTTATGTATAAGTTATATCAACTTGATATTGGTCTCTCTCTCTCTCTCTCTCTCTCTCTCTCTCTCTCTCTCTCTCTCTCTCTCTCTCTGTATGCATGCGGGTGGCAATATGTGGCCGTGTGGTCGCTACTTGCTGATATAAATCCCCAGAACAGTTCATTTCTTCCGGCAGAACAGATGTTTTCCACCAGCATCATATGAAAGAACTGAGACCAAATAAGAATAGAGAATCAAAAACTTTGAAATGGCAGTCGAGTCCAAAAGAGATGGACATTTTGTAAATGGAACGAGCGTTTGGCCTCCATTATCCTGTTGCTGTCTTTATATGAAGCGGAAGGTACCAGATATCCTGGATATTTATTTCCTCAACAAAAGATTAAAAGTTAAAACACTGTCAGTTCCAGATTGTCAACCGAGCACGCCCAGCTCACTACCGTGGGACCCAGTAACCACCTTAGTAAACAGCTCAAACTCACGGTTACAGGCGGAACTCTATCTACATTCCATACGATTACAACACCAGCGCATTCCACTGTATTAGCCACAAGTACTTAGTCATGCAATGATAAAGAGACAAAGCTCATCTCTGTACAAAACCTAGCCATACTGTATACAATTCTGAGTTATCTCCCCAATATTCAATTTCGTCTGTCCCTTTTTTCACTCTTATAAGTTTCTGTATGTGTATGTGTGTGTGTGTGTGTGTGTGTATGTGTGTGTGTGTGTGTGTAGAGTATTTGCGCCAGAATAAGGAAAATCTCAAATTCATGTTATATAATGCTTCCTTTGCATCTGATCATCCATTTCGTGTATTCACATGTTTCAATATTATAAAGCTGTCTGGAAAGATGTTCATCCTGTGGGAATAAAGGAGGAAATGGATGAATTTATTTTCTAAATAATATAATGATGATTACTGGAAACTAAGACGTGCCTGAGCACTGAGGATTATAAACAAATTGAATGCAGCCAGGATAATGAGAGAGCTTGTGCGATGAGTGATATTGCTGCCCTGTAAATACAGTAGACATCAAAAGGATCGAATATGACACGCGTTTACAAACACACAAAAAACTTATGTATATATATATATATATATATATATAAGTATATATATATATATATATATATATATATATATATATATATACATACATACATACATATATATATATATATATATATATATATATATATATATAGAGAGAGAGAGAGAGAGAGAGAGAGAGAGAGAGAGAGAGAGAGAGAGAGAGAGAGAGAGAGAGAGAGAGAGAGAGTGTAACTCTAGTCAAACATGGCTCTTACACTTTCATATCCATTGGTGAAGTATGATATGTCAGCAGGCGTCAGATTTTTGACTTTGCAGCACAATCTAATTACAACGTCACTTGGCGTATGAAAGTCGGCCAGCGTGTTTGCCCCACGAGAAAGTGCAAAGGCCTACAGAGGAGGAAATGGTAAACACAACTTGGGAATGTCAAAGTGCTGCCTCGGGCTTCCTTGAAAATTTCCCTTTTGAAAATGCCTCAAAGTAAGTCTTTCGTGGGTAAGACTGTTTACTTCGCATGTTTCACTCGGAATCTAACACTGGATATTATTTTCATATCTATCTATCTATCTATTTATGTCTATCTGTCTATTTATAACTCTTTCTATCTGTCTATCAGTCAAGATTTCTATCTATTTGTCTAGCTCCCGGTTTATCTGTCTATCTAGCAATCAATCTATCTCTCCATCTATCCCCAATCAATATACCTATGTTAATATTTGTAAAGAAACCACAGAAAAAGCATTGAATATGTCTGAGATTTGTTTATGACAACTATGAATTTCTTTTATCAATATATTCCTTATCACAATATATGAATTTGGCATTTAAGAAAAAATGAAAAATTAAACTGAATTTGAGCCCAAATTATGATTTTCTGTAGTGACAAAATATCGAATATTTGGAGGAAATTATTGACATGGTGTGGTGGTATTGAAGGATATTCATCTAATGAAAAAATAATGTAAGTGTTTTATCACTTTTCAGTTATGAATTTTCGGTAAAAATTTAAAAGCATTTTAAAAATTTAAACATTTAATCTAGAAAATATCACAATAGAGACGACACAACACAAGTAGATACAGATCCACATACAAACTTTCACTTGGTTACACCTTTCAAAGGCTCAACACTACACGTTATTCAGGAAATTTTATCTAAGCTGTGACCAGAATGTGGAATAATCTTTCTTCCCTGGTAGTTGAATCGGTGGAACTTCAAAAGTTCAAACCAAGAGTAAATATTTTCATGTTTTGCAGATTGACATAAGTCTCTTTTCATGGTTTATAAAAGGCATATCTAATTTAACGTTGTTACCGATCTTAAAATATTTTATATTTTTTTATCCATTATTTCAAATAAATATAGTTTATATTTATTTCTTTATTTCCTTTCCTCAATGCGCTATTTTCCCTATTGGAACCGTAGAGCTTGTAGCATCCTGCTTATCCAACTAAAGTTGTAGCTTTAATAATAATAATAATAATAATAATAATAATAATAATAATAATAATAATAATATTGTTGCCTGTTCTTTATTTCCTCAAGATCGGATATACCGGTGACCATAAAGTATCAGGAAAAAGCATTAAAATGACTAACACTCATATACAAAAACAACAATAACAAATAAAGCCGTTTTTAGTACACTACAGGACAAAGGCCTCATACAGGTTCCTATTCATGTCTGGGGTTTGGCCATTTTTCATCACCACGCATTTCTTCGCAGTTGCCCCGAATCTGAAGTGGTAGTAGCAAAACTGCGGCGGATGGGAGGTAGTAAGTCGTTCGTTGGGGCGCGAGCGATTGGTGGGTGGTGGGCGGCTTTGTCTCTGCTTCGGCACGTCACAGTGTGGGCGTGTATGTCCTACGGCATTCATGTCAGCTTCAGTTGACGTTGAATAGGCATCCTCTTCGTCAGGGGTGGAGGCGTTGATGGAGGTCTTGAAGTGGCTGTCCATAAGGGCGTCGGCTTTGGTCATCAAGTCCTTTATGGGTAAACTATCGACATCGGGTATGGCAGCGCGTATAGGTCCGGGTAAACGGCGTATCCAAAGGGCACGAAGTAGGTTCACCTCACGAGGAGAGCCGTCTGCAGCAGGTTGAAGGCGAGCGATAATGGTCATTTCCCTGAGGGCAAGCGAAGCCCTTTGGTCCCCCAACGGTTGTTGCGAGAGCTGAAAAAGCTTTGCTACACGGGCGGCTGGCGACGGCGAGTACTGCTGCAGAAGGTATGTTTTGAGGGCGTCATATGCTATTGGCATGTCTCCTTGTTCACAAAGCCAGTCGGATATTTCTGGGAAGGTGTCCTCGGGTATCGCCGCGAGAACATAATCTGCTTTGGTGGTTGAGCGAGTCACGCCGTTGATGCGAAACTGGACTTCTGCGTGCTGAAACCAAGCAAATGCCTCTCCGCTGGCGAACGGTGAAAGTTTCAATGGGGCGGCCGCAGCGCCAACTGCTGTAGTAGAGTCCGCCATAGTACCAACGATGGAGGGGCGAGGGAGGTGG
>NC_090736.1:59027142-59037142 GCF_036898095.1 Palaemon carinicauda | reverse complement strand
ATGGAACTGCATTTAATCACATGATCCTACTATTATAAACTTATGCATCGGAAACCTGAAACCTTACTAAAGCCTTAGAATATAAGCTATTTGCAACACAAAGAGTAATGGAAAGAACAGCAATGGGAATTACATTAAGAGACAGAAAAAGAGCAACATGGTTACGAGAGCAAACTAAAGCAGACCATATTCTAACAATGTGTAAGAAAAAAAATGTACATGGGCAGGGCATATAATAAGAATGAGAGACAATAGATGCACATAAAGAATAACCGAATGGATCCCTAGAGATTGCAAAAGAAACAGGGGAAGGAAGAAAAGACGATAGATTGAGAAACTAGGAAAACATGCATGTATTGACCGACATGGAGAGATCAAAACAAACAAAAGGACAGGTCTCGGACCTTTGTCATTCAGTAGTCTAGATACGGATGATGATATATAAAGTATATAAAAAACATATATAAATATATACATAAATAAATGAATATAATATATATATATATATATATATATATATATATATATATATATATATATATATATATTCCTACGAAGCTGGCCTAGTGTAAAGTCTTACTTAATCTATTTGAGTGTGTTGTGGGATTCGTGCAAGATATGAAAAAGGCCTTAGGTAATGTTCTTTTATATTTTATGAGGAATTGCGTCATGTTTGAGAGAGAATATTCAGTAACGTGTTTAGAAAATTTCGCGAAAAGCCAGGTGATTGGATGCTATCTTTTTTTTTATTTCGGGGATAAAGGGTGGGCGGAGCTAGCTGACTATGAGAGCCATCTGGCGCGGCATGAGTTGCGTTCGGGAGAGGATACTTGCCAATTGACGCTTGGCCCAGCCCCCACGCTACCAGACCTCGATCCTGGAACCTTCTGGTATTAGCCAAATTTCATATAAGAGCTGACACCAAGGTTGGGTTAGACAGAGAAAGAGATAGAACTGCAGCCTGAAGACAGCCTCCTTCCCATCTCTCTCTCTTACTCTCGCACGTAACCCAGTGTTTTGTTGTTGAAAGTGTTCAGTATGTTTTGGTGTGTCCTTTCCTAAGTGACTGTGCCTTGAAGCAAATCGTGTGTCGAAAAGGTGCGTAAGACGAAACGGTGATTTTGAATTCATTGTTTTAGGGTGAGTGTTGGCATTGTATTAAGTTTTTTGGTATTTGGCCCTATAGGAAGAGGATAGATTTTGTATTGTGATCTGGTTTTCTATTTTTCAATAAGTGTCAAACTTGAATAGTGTACTATTCAGATTTAATTTCAAGTTTTTGTATAACTTACAATGCATTATTCCTTTTCTTAGTCTAAGGTTTATTCAGAAATAATAGTTCAAGTCAAATTCAAATATAATATTCAGATCGTAACACTTTTGTCTCAATCTAAATTTTGTTCAAACTTAATTTTTTTGAGTGAATTATTTTGTTTTTGTGTAAATTCTTTCAAAGTGTTGTAATTTATATAGAATATATATATTTTTGTAAAGAGGGTATTATTCAAATCATCGTTATTTAAAACCACATTCCGCTCATATCCTGTTATGAACCACATGGTCCTAGCTTGGATGGAAAGGGGACTCGGGCGCTGTGTACATATGATCATGATCAGTCTCTAGGGCATTGTTCTGTTTGCTAGAGCAATGTCACTTTCCCTTGTCTCTGTCATTCATGAGCGGCCTTTGAACCTTTAAGCCATTAAGCTTACCTAAACTCTCCTTTCTTCTTATTCTTCTATTGCTTGGAGATAATCTAAGTTTTAAAAATTTTCTTTCTAAATTCTTCGGTAACATCAGAACCAATGAGAAATCAGAGAGAGAGAGAGAGAGAGAGAGAGAGAGAGAGAGAGAGGGGGGGGGGGGAGAGAATAACTTAGATGATGAGTACAAATGATGTAATGTAATGTAAACGTTATATCAACTTGATATTGGGATCTCTCTCTCTCTCTCTCTCTCTCTCTCTCTCTCATCTAACAATGATGTAATGTTATGTAAAAGTTATATCAACTTGATATTGGGATATATCTCTCTCTCTCTCTCTCTCTCTCTCTCTCTCTCTCTCTCAGAACAATGATGTAATGTTATGTTATACAAAAGTTATATCAGCTAGCTATTGTGATCTCTCTCTCTCTCTCTCTCTCTCTCTCTCTCTCTCTCATAACAATGATGTAATGTTATGTAAAAGTTATATCAACTTGATATTGGGATCTCTCTCTCTCTCTCTCTCTCTCTCTCTCTCTCTCTATCTCTCATAACAATGATATAATGTTATGTAAAAGTTATATCAACTTGATATTGGTCTCTCTCTCTCTCTCTCTCTCTCTCTCTCTCTCTCTCTCTCTCTGTATGCATGCGGGTGGCAATATGTGGCCGTGTGGTCGCTACTTGCTGATATAAATCCCCAGAACAGTTCATTTCTTCCGGCAGAACAGATGTTTTCCACCAGCATCGTATGAAAGAACTGAGACCAAATAAGAATAGAGAATCAAAACTTTGAAATGGCAGTCGAGTCCAAAAGAGATGGACATATTGTAAATGGAACGAGCGTTTGGCCTCCATTATCCTGTTGCTGTCTTTATATGAAGCAGAAGGTACCAGATATCCTGGATATTTATTTCCTCAACAAAAGATTAAATGTTAAAACACTGTCAGTTCCAGATTGTCAACCGAGCACGCCCAGCTCACTACCGTGGGACCCAGTAACCACCTTAGTAAACAGCTCAAACTCACGGTTACAGGCGGAACTCTATCTACATTCCATACGATTACAACACCAGCGCATTCCACTGTATTAGCCACAAGTACTTAGTCATGCAATGATAAAGAGACAAAGCTCATCTCTGTACAAAACCTAGCCATACTGTATACAATTCTGAGTTATCTCCACAATATTCAATTTCGTCTGTCCCTTTTTTCACTCTTATAAGTTTCTGTATGTGTATGTGTGTGTGTGTGTGTGTGTATGTGTGTGTGTGTGTGTGTAGAATATTTGCGCCAGAATAAGGAAAATCTCAAATTCATGTTATATAATGCTTCCTTTGCATCTGATCATCCATTTCGTGTATTCACATGTTTCAATATTATAAAGCTGTCTGGAAAGATGTTCATCCTGTGGGAATAAAGGAGGAAATGGATGAATTTATTTTCTAAATAATATAATGATGATTACTGGAAACTAAGACGTGCCTGAGCACTGAGGATTATAAACAAATTGAATGCAGCCAGGATAATGAGAGAGCTTGTGCGATGAGTGATATTGCTGCCCTGTAAATACAGTAGACATCAAAAGGATCGAATATGACACGCGTTTACAAACACACAAAAAACTTATATATATATATATATATATATATATAGTATATATATATATATATATATATATATACATACATACATACATATATATATATATATATAGAGAGAGAGAGAGAGAGAGAGAGAGAGAGAGAGAGAGAGAGAGAGAGAGAGAGAGAGAGAGTGTGTAACTCTAGTCAAACATGGCTCTTACACTTTCATATCCATTGGTGAAGTATGATATGTCAGCAGGCGTCAGATTTTTGACTTTGCAGCACAATCTAATTACAACGTCACTTGGCGTATGAAAGTCGGCCAACGTGTTTGCCCCGTGACAAAGTGCAAAGGCCTACAGAGGAGGAAATGGTAAACACAACTTGGGAATGTCAAAGTGCTGCCTCGGGCTTCCTTGAAAATTTCCCTTTTGAAAATGCCTCAAAGTAAGTCTTTCGTGGGTAAGACTGTTTACTTCGCATGTTTCACTCGGAATCTAACACTGGATATTATTTTCATATCTATCTATCTATCTATTTATGTCTATCTGTCTATTTATAACTCTTTCTATCTGTCTATCAGTCAAGATTTCTATCTATTTGTCTAGCTCCCGGTTTATCTGTCTATCTAGCAATCAATCTATCTCTCCATCTATCCCCAATCAATATACCTATGTTAATATTTGTAAAGAAACCACAGAAAAAGCATTGAATATGTCTGAGATTTGTTTATGACAACTATGAATTTCTTTTATCAATATATTCCTTATCACAATATATGAATTTGGCATTTAAGAAAAAATGAAAAATTAAACTGAATTTGAGCCCAAATTATGATTTTCTGTAGTGACAAAATATCGAATATTGGAGGAAATTATTGACATGGTGTGGTGGTATTGAAGGATATTCATCTAATGAAAAAATAATGTAAGTGTTTTATCACTTTTCAGTTATGAATTTTCGGTAAAAATTTAAAAACATTTTAAAAATTTAAACATTTAATCTAGAAAATATCACAATAGAGACGACACAACACAAGTAGATACAGATCCACATACAAACTTTCACTTGGTTACACCTTTCAAAGGCTCAACACTACACGTTATTCAGGAAATTTTATCTAAGCTGTGACCAGAATGTGGAATAATCTTTCTTCCCTGGTAGTTGAATCGGTGGAACTTCAAAAGTTCAAACCAAGAGTAAATATTTTCATGTTTTGCAGATTGACATAAGTCTCTTTTCATGGTTTATAAAAGGCATATCTAATTTAACGTTGTTACCGATCTGAAAATATTTTATATTTTTTATCCATTATTTCAAATAAATATAGTTTATATTTATTTCTTTATTTCCTTTCCTCAATGCGCTATTTTCCCTATTGGAACCGTAGAGCTTGTAGCATCCTGCTTATCCAACTAAAGTTGTAGCTTTAATAATAATAATAATAATAATAATAATAATAATAATAATAATAATAATAATAATATTGTTGCCTGTTCTTTATTTCCTCAAGATCGGATATACCGGTGACCATAAAGTATCAGGAAAAAGCATTAAAATGACTAACACTCATATACAAAAACAACAATAACAAATAAAGCCGTTTTTAGTACACTACAGGACAAAGGCCTCATACAGGTTCCTATTCATGTCTGGGGTTTGGCCATTTTTCATCACCACGCTGGACATTGCAGATTGGTGATGGTGGGGGACTGTAGTCTGATCACTTACAGCAAACCAACCTATTATGGGTGGCCCTGACTAGTACAGCTTTGCTTATTATGGCGATACACAAACCCTTTCCCCAAGTTAAGGCATCCCATTTTGGAGCATTATATATATATATATATATATATACACAGTATATCTTCCTCTCTCGATATTTATGCACAAAAAGTAAAAAGTCAATTAAGATATTTGCTCATCAAATTCTATTTATGGCAGCAAATATAATTTATATGACAATCAGGGTTTGCCTTGCAGAGGAAACTCTATTTTCCTATGCCTGAAAGGAAGAACATTACTTGTCCTATTTACAGAGCAATTTCCGATGATGTATTGAAAGTTTTTCAACGGCAAGTGAAGAAATATGACTATGAGGTAGCAAATATTTAATGTTAAATACAATATTTCCGGTTCTATATTATGTAAGTTTTGCCACACTGACTCTTAAAACAATAAACTGAGCTAGAAAGAGAGTAAAGCATCTCTCTCTCTCTCTCTCTCTCTCTCTCTCTCTCCCCCTAACTCGAAAGGGAGTAAAACACTCGCTGAAACCTTCCAATTTCCAACCTTGGATATCCTGAAGACAGAAAACATACTTTCTTTCCACGTTTATGTATCGGGCGTCTGTTTTGCTCTGAGTCTCGCAATAATCTTGTTCTACAAAGCATAAACTCAAATCGTGGATTAACTTAAGGCAACGAATTGTTCTACGTTAGCGAGTTTTTTTTTTCGGCGTAAATATTACTTGAACTGCAATTGAAGAAAATAAGAGAAATGGAAAATGAAGCTATAAATTGAGACACTTTACAAGAAATAGAGGAAGTCAAAAGAAGTTGAATCTAAAACTATCCAACCTCGAGGAAGCTAAATAAAATGACCTGTGTAATCTGAACTTTACTTCTGGCATGCCATTATTGCACAGTTGGAATATGAAAAGGCTAAATGAACAAAGTTCCAGACAAGTAAGGCAGTCAAGAACGGGAAAGATATTATTAAGTTAATAACGATGAAAAACATAAGATATAAGATGATTAAAAAGTATAACAAGTTACATAAACATGATACTACTTTAGGATAGAATGCAATGTTTAACTTATTGACAGAGAAAAAATTAAACTGATTTTTTCTTATCAATTTTCACTTTTTTCACTATACGGTCATAGGAAGCACAAACTTAGATAATTGTTAAAAATAATAATAATAATAATAATAATAATAATAATAATAATAATAATAATAATAATAATTGGCATATTACTATTATTATCATTACTAGATAAAAAAGCAGGATGCTATAAGCCCAAGGGCTCCAATAGAGAAAATAGCCCAATGGGGAAATAAAATAAGGAAACAGATAGAATAGTATGCCATATTCATTGCAACAATCTAGCTTCCATATTTACATAAGTTTACAAATAATCCAAACACAATTAACAAATGGAAATCGCTATGAAATGTTATTGAACTTCATACAGCCAATTTCTCTGAAACTGATTAATGACCCCTGTTCTTAAATGCCAGCAATTCATTTGAACCATCAAATGAGCAATTTGCACGTTTATGGTAGATATTGATTAAAAGAAGTATAACCAAACACTAATGTTGCAATATATATGGCTAATTCTTCCAACGAGTTATTTGCTTCTTGTTCGCAAACAAACGTCTGTTGGGGACATTTATAGTCATTTGATAATTTGCTGTTGGCCTGTTGTCAATGATAGAATAGGTGTAACTGTTCAGTTATTAAAGCAGTTTGCAACATAAATAATTTGCATAAAAATCATCGGTCTGAGGATATGACTGTTCATAATTTTAAAGAAAACCATGATTTTTTTCACAATGAAGTAATATCAACCAAAAGAATAACCATTTCTCTCCATTTCTTTCTGTTTTGCATTCAAGTCTTTGTATCACTATTCAAATCCAATTGATTGCCTAACCCACCCAATTCAGTAACCCACAAACCGCCATAAACAAGTCTAAGAATTCATTGTTCATTATTTTGATCACCCCTGGCGCCTCCAAAATAAGGAGTCGGTTCCTTTGATGTGTCCTCATCTATTTCTGTCAAAAGCATCTTCTCTTTCAAATACACCATCTAATATTTTGATTTTAGCTTTTCGACTTTAACATGTTCCACTTATACCCTCTTCTTTTCTTCTCCCTCGTCTATTTCCCTACACCATTACTATCTTGACTCTTTTAGCAGGTCACTGATCTTTAACCACCTCATTACTTCTAATTTCAAACAGAAAGACCCCCAAAATCCACCTCAACATCCCATTTTGTTTTTTACCCAACATATTGTGTTCCTCCCATATTTATGCAAATTTTTCTGAAGTAATAAATCATCACTGATCTGATTAAGCTACAACCGATCTTGGTTTTCAATGTATTTGGCAATCTTTCATGAAGGTTGCCCATGTCAATTACCTCCATTTCCCCCAGGCTGCTTCTACCCTGCTATTTAGCCTTAGCTTCACACTTTCCCCTGGATTCAAGCAGATCTCAAGTACTTGAAAGTTTCTACCTGTTGACTATCTTGACTAAATATACTGTTCACCCTCATTCTTCTTTTACCCGTATATTTCTATATATCACCCAATCTAAGAGCTTCCTGGCCCTCTCTTACCTTTCTCTGCAATGCCCATAAGTTTCCATTCTAAATCTGCTTCGTCATTGCATCCATAACCACCACAATAAGAAAGGGGACAATTTACTTAAGCAGAGTTCAACTTTAGATAACATTTGTCTTTAAAATCATTCTTCATAACATCAGTCGAGAAAAGGCATTTTAAGCTAAGCTCCACTTGAACAGTAAAAGATAAATATAATAGCGTTGTATAATTCGCATTTATTTCGAAAACTCTGGTATCTACGTTTAATCCTTTAGTTCAGTTGAAAATTCAACTTGCAAATCGAAGGATGAATCATGCAGCAGACCTCAAGCCAAATTATAATACCTTGTATAATTTTACGGTAGAATATTATGTTCTTTGTGTAATTTATGTAACATAAAAATAGTGGCATTAGCATCTGCTAACCCAAAGTATCATATCATCAATTCAAACCTAACCTAAAATAAAGGGACGTATTATATTGCAAGTGATTTTTAGATTTTATTAATGATCAATATATTGTTCATTTTAAACGATGATAACCAAATGATTTTGCTTTGATTGGAGGTTCTGCAAAAAAAAAAAAAAAAAAAAAATAATAATAATAATTATAATAATAATAATAATAATGATAATAATAATAATAAAAATAATAATAATAGAAACAATAATAGTAATATGGTAATAATTATAATATAACAACAACAACAATAATAATAATAAAAATAATAATAATAATAATAATAATAATAATCATAATAATAATAATATTATTGTACGAGACCTATTTTTTGGTTGTTATATTAAATGGAACTACGAATTCGACTACAATACTGTAATATGTATATTAGGTTCTCTAACTAGCTGAAAAATGTTTTTGTCTAACAGACACAAATAAAAATAAAAGTTTTTCAAATTTGCATAGATGCAGTGTATACTTTTACAGATCCGCATTCATTTATTCAATTATTCATAGATTTGTTAACTTGTTTCTCTATCTACAGTATTTCTCCAAACAGATATTTTCGGTAAATTTTACTTCTCCAAATTGCCATCGTTATTTTCTTTGTTATTATTCTCTTGCTGGATTGTGCAGTGGATTTTACCACCTTTTCTGAAGCAATATGAAGCATAATGTTTATATATATATATATATATATATACATACATATATATATATATATATAATGTATATATATATATATATATATACATATATATATAAATATATATATCTATATATATATATACATACATATATAAATATATATATATATATATACACATGTATAAATATATATATATATATATATACATATATAAATATATATATATATATATATACATATATATACATAAAATATACGTATATAATATATATATATATATATATATATAATATACATATAATATATATACATATATATGATAAATACATATAATATATATACATAATATACATATGTAATATATATATATATATATATATATCCTACATATACCTGTAGATATATAATACATATTTGTGTGTATATCTATATCTATATATATATATATATATATATATATATACAGTATATATATATATATAAACAGTATATATATATATATATATATGTATATATGCATATATTATTGGTATGTTTCCTAAACTTCTGACGGAAGAGACACCTAGGCTCCTAAATAAACCACCTGCATTGCCAGAAAATACAACTTCAGAAGTTAAAATTTGCACCGAATGTTTTTATGCTGAACAGGCGGACATAAGTTTCTCTTTATAGTTTACAGTATATATGGCAGACCTATTTAAACGATGTCACCGATCTTAAGATATTTCCTATCTTTTATTCATTACTCTCTTATAGTTTATTTATTTCCTTATTTCCTTTTCTTATTGGCTTATTTTTTCCCTCATGGAGCCCTGTGGCTTGTAGCATCCTGCTTATCCAAATACATATGAGCTAATAATAATAATAATAATAATAATAATAATAATAATACTAACTAGAAGGTGCAACTCAGGATGGATATTGTTTATAAGATCGGCATTGTCCCTCGTTGATGGCGCTCACTATCACGCAGTTGACTGTTATGTTGCTACATTTAACATCATAGTTAAGAAGGCTACATGATAGCTGTGTCTTTTTAGTTGTAGATATTACCATGGAATTTGACAGGAACAGAGAAACTATGTTTCACATCAATACCTGGAATTTTTATTTGGATATGTGAATAATGCTGTGAACAATTTACTCCACCGCCAAAAATAACCATTCAACCCACACCTAAATAAACGTTTGCTGTGGCTTTTCTATGACAGATATCATCATTAAAATTGGTATGGACAAATATAATATCCATACCACA
>NC_090736.1:59004642-59024642 GCF_036898095.1 Palaemon carinicauda | reverse complement strand
TTACTACGTCATTCTACCGTTATGATTTGTTATTAAGGGAAATGATTACAGAAGATATGGATTTTAATCGTAAAAAATGATGTCGAGTACGTACACAATTAGGTCGAGTAGAACTTTCAATATATCTTTTTCTTTACCATGTTACGAAAAAAAACTGATTAGAATATTTAAATCATTGTGGTGGCCGATGTGGTAATGTCCCTGACTGGTGAACACCAGACTGGGCTTCGAGTCCCGCTCAAACTTGTTAGCTCCTTTGGTAGCTGCAATATCCGCAATCTTGTGAGCTTAGGATGGGGGGGGGGAGCCATTGCCTGGCCCTCCTTGGTCCTCGCTTGGTTGGAGAGGGGACTTGGCCGCTGTATATATGATCAGTCTCTAAGGCACTGTTCTGCTTGCTAGGGCAATGTCACTGTCCCTTGCCTCTGCCACTCATGTGCGGCCTTTGAACCTTTAAGCCTTCAAGCTCACCTAAACTCTCCCTTCTTCCTATTCTGCGTGTTATAACTTGCTTAGAGATAATCTAGTTTAGTCTTTATATCTTTATCTCTATCACGCATCTCCCTCTTCGTTCTTTTCAAAGATCACCTTCCTTCCAATGCATCTCCCAATGACATTATGTAATTACTAAACGTTTTGATATCTTCTATAATCATTCAATAAACAAAGCAAAGGGAGAAGGTAACGGGGCAAAGGTAAAAGGAAATACTTTTACCCCCAAGTGAGACTTTGTGGTGAAACCCGGTTTTAAAAAGTTTCTTTTCTAAATTCTTCGGAGATATCAAACAGAACCAATGAGAAGACAGAGAGAGAGAGAGAGAGAGAGAGAGAGAGAGAGAGAGAGAAAGAGAGAGAATGATGATGAGTACAAAGAAGAGATCAAAGCTCTTTTGACTTACTGATTTTATAAGTGTCCCATCACTCAATTCCTGTAGAATTCTGCTTTAAATCATATAGATTTATAGACTAAATCCTTATCGTCCCCAAGTTGTTGAATTTGAAGCAAATACAATTATGTGATCATTAAATGAAGATTTATATTAATGACCTATCTAACCACTTAACGAAATCTCCAACCTGTTTCTCACTACAAACTGATGTAATATATATTTCTATTTATACTTTTATATAACCAAGAAAGAAATGGCCAACAACGCCCTACCCCTTCCTACCCAAAATGATTAATCATCCAATTGTAACAACACCATGTGAAATCATGTAATTCAACAAAATTTTAAATTATTGTAGAAGATTTTCTTAATTGGATGGTCAGTTAAAGGCTAGTATGCATGATGATATAATCAATTACTTGACTTTGTAATGCATCTGTCAAATTAATCTTAATGACGTAAGCTGTCAACGTATTAGGATATACATTTGATGTATTACCTAATGTAATAAAAGATGGAGTGTCGAAATACAGGAGTTTAAGCCTTTTTCTCTATCTGCTTATTTGATGCATTATAATAACGCATTTGCTTTCATTTGTTGCTTAATTAATACTGATACATGTGTCCTAATACTATTTCTGCATAAGTATTTTCCTGCACCACCCAAATTTAAGGTTATTCCTTCACTAACGATACTATTCTTTTTATTAATACAATTTTAAAGTGATTTCCCTGAATAACTTAAGATATACACTGGTGGTCATAAACTTCTCCAAACCTAAATAGATCTTTGTTCCAACACGGTTACTCACCTAGAACTACCTTCTTAGGAGTTACTGGTAACTCTACCTAACCGACCAGCTTTTTGTATAGTTTACCCTCTTTCCGTTTTCTAAGGGGTCAACCTCAGACGTCTCGGCAGACCGTAGCTCCCGTCCTTCTTCCCCTACCCAGAGTAGGGGACGAGGTAAGTCCGTTGCGGTGAAGAGGCCCATTGCCCTTCCCCAAGAGTCTGATATTCCTGTGGGGGAAGTGTCTAGTGTGGGGCAGCCATGTGTGGGGCCTGAGGGTAGTGCGGGAGTGTGGGTAGGAGGCGAGGTCCTGGTGCCCGCAGGTCCCGTCTCCTCGGAAGATCTTATGTGGGGGAAACCAAGTGTGGATTCTTCCCCGACATCATGGCGTATTTCAGGTGCTTCAACCGCCGAAGGAGACGCCGAGAAAGGAAGTTCGTCGTCTTCAGACCCCACCGCGTGGGTACCCCCTAGGACTCCCTTCAGGTCTCCCGCTAGAGGAGAAGAAGACGTCGAGCAATGGCTCTACAAAGGACTCGCTCGGTCCCCTCCGGCTCCCTCGTCTACGCTACCCCCCGTGTTTCTGCAGCCTCCCACACCTGAGAAACGTCGAGGATTTCCCCCGCAGTCTTGAACGTTTCGGGCGGTCTGGTGGATTCGTCCTCATCCTCGTCATCGTCGTCGGCATCGGACTCTTCTTCTTCTTCGTCGTCAGAGGACGAGGACAGGAAGTATAGCAAGAGGAAGAGGGAGAAATCCCGCAAAAAGAAGAAGTCCCGTTCCCGTTCCAGACAGGGAAAGAAAAGCTCTAAGTCCTCTAAGAAGAAAGCCAAGAGGAGCAAGTCCAAGGAGTGGGTGAACATCACAATGCCCCGAAGCGAGCTGTTTAGGGCTACCACAGCCGCGGCCGCTTCCGGGTGGCTCCCTAGAGCCTCGCCTTCTGTGTCTCATCCTCCTACCTCCTCCTTCGGACCAGTCGCCCGGCAAGAGGGGTCGAACCAGGCCCCCCGTGTAGTGACTAACCCAACGGTGGCCTCCGCTTCTTCTTCCCTTAGGAAGGACGTACGTCTTATGAAGGAAGGCTTAGCGTCGACCACGGCACCTTGGAGGCCTTCCTAAAGCACCAAGGGCGCCCGTCGGTCCGCATGGATCCCCCATCCACGAGTCCCCCGTGGAACAAGGTACTCCCATGACGGATACCTTCGTCCCCACGGAGCAGCCCATACCACGGGCAGACTCGTCCAGCGTTGCCTTTCCCACCGTCACGGAGTACCCCCATACGGAGGAACTGGTGACGGAAGACCTGGTGGAAGGAGGGGAGTGCTCGTCTGACGACATCTCCTCCTACCGTAAGGTTCTGGCCCTAATTCGTCGACACCACCGATTAGACGAACCTAAGCCCTCAGCAGCAAAGGCCGTGCTCTCCGGACTGTCCAGAATAATCGTCAACCCTGTGCAACAAAATCCTTCATTGTCTCTCCCTCTCGCTCCGGACGTGAAGTTGGGGATGGAGCAAATAGATAGCTACCTGGCAGGACTGGCGGAGGCCCCCAGAAGCCAGAGTTCCTCCAAGCTGCTTCCAGGGCTGAAATCTCAGAAACGTTTCTACGTCCCAGAAGGGCATCGCGGCGGACCCCGTGCGGTAGAAGCAGCGGTGACCTCACTGAACCAGGGAGCCTCGGAAGACAGGGCCACCACTGCCCCCGTGTGCTTTTCCCCGTCAGAAGCCTCTATGATGGAGGACATGGCACAGGACCCTGTCTACGTGTCCTCCTGGTTGGATTGGTGGTCTTGCGCCTTGGTGGGGTTTCAGGCGTCCCACGACCTCTCCCTTCCGGACAATCAGGCCACGCTGAAGGAGCTAGTTAGTTCGAGAGGCAAGGCCTTTAAGTTTTTGTCATCCCAGTCCTTGTCTATGGCTACGAACTGGGTACTTAGAAAGAGGGATACTGTCCTTAGCAAGCTGGTGCGGAAGTTACCGGACAGAGAAGCGAGGAGACTGAGGAATTCCTCCGTGTGGGGAAACGACATTTTCTCCATCAAATTGGTGGAGGATACGATGGAGAAAGTGAGGAGGGTGAGAGACACGGACCTTAGCCCCCCCCCCCCCCTATGAAGAAGCCCGTGTTTAGAAGAGCCTCAGCGGACGTCCCTCACCCCTCCCAGTCCATCCCTTTGCTGCCTCGAAGAGACCCACCGTCAGCTCCTTGGCTTCAAACCTCTCAGCACCCCACCCGTAGGGCCAACGCAGCCCCTCAGTCAGCCTTCAGACCCTCCTACAGTAACTCTAGGAGAGGTCGCTCTGGCCGCTCCTCCAGAAGGAGGTAGGAAGAGAGGCCCCCTACTCCTACAGGAGCCTCTAGTAGGGGGATGCCTCAGACATTTTTGGCAAGCATGGCGGGATCTCGGTGCGGATCCCTGGACGGTGACGGTCCTGAAGGAGGGCTACAGACTCCCTTTCCTAGAAGAACCTCCCCCTCTCATCCCAGCCCACCGGGCCGTGTGGCTGGTTCCAAAGAACCCCTTGAAGAGGTCGGCGCTACAGGAGGAAGTAGCGTCCATGATCGCCAAGGGAGTTTAGAGCCAGTGGAGAACCCCGGCCCGGGTTTCTTCAGCAGGCTCTTCCTTGTGGAGAAATCGACAGGAGGGTGGAGGCCGGTCATAGACCTCTCAGCCCTCAACAAGTTCGTCTCAAAGACGGACTTCAAAATGGACACCCCCAAGACAGTGCTAGCAGCCTTGAGGGAGGGGGATTTCCTCATGTCCCTCGACCTCAAGGATGCCTATTTTCAAATCCCCGTGCACCCCTCCAGAAGGAAGTTCCTCAGAATCAAGTGGGAGTCCAGTGTCCTGCAGTTCAAAAACCTTTGCTTCAGCCTATCGATGGCCCCGCAGGTGTTCACGAGGGTTTTCACCACAGTCTCGGCATGGGTGCACGAGAAAGGCATATGACTGATCAGGTACCTGGACGACTGGTTGCTTCTTTCTGCCTCAAGGGAGCAACTGAAGGAGCAAGGCGTGATGTTGCTCGACCTCTGCAAGGGATTAGGGATCACGGTCAACCTGGGAGAGTCCCAGCTAGTCCCCAGCACCAGGATGACTTACTTGGGGATGGTCCTGGACACCCAGTTAGTAAGAGCCTTCCCCTCAGGGGAGAGGATAGACAACCTGGAACATATCCTTCAACCCTTCCTGACGGGCCAACCCAGGAGGGCCAAGGACTGGCAGAAGTCACTGGGCCACCTGGTTTCACTGGAGAAATTAGTACCGCAAGGGAGACTCAGGCTCCGACCGGTACAGTGGAATCTGAAGGAATCGTGGACCCAAGGCAAGGAGCCCCACAAAATAGTCCCAGTCCTCCCGAAGACGAGAGAGACCCTGCTTTGGTGGAACATCAGGTCGAACACAGAGAAGGGAATGCCCTTCGCCCCCGATCCCCCGGAGATACTGTTGTTCACGGACGCATCGAAGGAGGGTTGGGAAGCACACCTTCTAGGAGAATCGACAAGAGGGCAGTGGTCCAGCGAGAAGGCGTCTCTCCATATAAACATCCTGGAGATGATAGCGGTTCTGAGGGTGTGTCGACAGTTCGTACACTTCCTACGAAGAAACACTGTGGCGTTGATGTGCGACAACGCCTCAGTAGTGGCGTATGTAAAGAAACAGGGGGGCCTGAAGTCAAGAGTTCTATGCGCCCTAGCCACGGAACTGTTACAGTGGACGACAGAAGAAGGGATAGAACTGACGGCAAGGTTCATCCCAGGAAAGAGGAACGTGCTGGCCGACGACCTCAGCAGGGCAGGTCAAGTGATAGGCTCAGAGTGGACCCTACACCTGGAGGTAGCTCGGGCAGTCATCCTAATGTGGGGCTCCCCAGTGATAGACTTGTTCGCCACACGTCTGAACGCCCAACTCCCCGTGTTCTGTTCTCCAATCCCAGACCCGTCAGCAGCGTTCAAGGACGCCTTCCAACATCCCTGGGGCGACATCGATGTGTACGCCTCCCCTCCCTTCGGGATGATCAGGCAAGTGCTGAACAGAGTGAGAGCGACGACCAACCTGTCGATGACTTTGGTAGCGCCCTGGTGGCCGGAGAGAGAATGGTTCACAGACCTTAAAGAATTAGCTCTTCGTCCTCTTTGACCGCTTCCGGACAGACCAGACCTCCTGCGTCAACCTCACTTTCACAGGTGGCACGAAAACCCTCGATCCCTCCGCCTTCACGCGTGGAGGTTATCGAGAAGCTACTGAAGAAAGAAGGATACTCATCGAGAACCACGGCAAGGATGTCGGGTTACCTACGGCGTTCCTCAGCAGTAGTTTACCAAGCAAAATGGGCAGTCTTCGTGAAGTGGTGTGCGTCCAAGAACATCAGGCCCTTAGGAGCGTCGATCCAGGACATTGCAGACTTTCTGGTGTACCTGAGACGACGTGGGTTCGTCTATTCCGGCCATCAAAGGAGTACGAGCAGCCTTAGGTCAAGTCTTCCTCCTTAGGGGCATTGACTTGGGAGCCTCAAGGCAGATCTCTATGCTCATCCGCAGCTTTGAACAATCATGTCCCCCCCAGGAAGTAAGGGTTCCGCAGTGGGACCTAGCCAGAGTTCTCAAGGTCCTGTCAGAACCACCCTTCGAGCCTCTCAGGGACGTACTAGACAGAGAACTTACCCTTAAAACAGCATTCCTTTTAGCCCTGGCCTCGGCGAAAAGAATTAGCGAGTTACACGGCCTCTCTTACGAGGTCTCACACTCCAAAGGGTGGAGAGAAGTTACCTTTAGGTTCGTCCCTAGCTTTGTGGCGAAGACGCAGAACCCGGCATGTTGGGATCTTCGGTTTGATGGTTTTTGAGTGCCAGCCATACCTTGCTCCAACAACCCGAAGGATCTACTCTTATGTCCCGTGAGAACAGTAAGAAAATACCTGGAGAGGACCGCAAAATTGCGCCCGCAGATCAGAAATTTATTCGTCTCAACAGGCCGGGTGAAGAAACCGGTCTCGAAGAACTCTATCTCTTTCTGGCTACGACAGGTGATAAAGAGAGCCTACGAGGCTTCTGGGACTCCTCTCCCAGGTAAACCAAGGCCACATGATATTAGAGGTCTGAGCACTTCCCTGGCCTTCGAGAAAAACATGGCTGTGGGAAAGATCCTGAAGGCAGGTACCTGGTCTAGACAGTCCACCTTCACGGAACACTATCTCAAAGATTGCTCAAGGAAATCCTTGGACAGGTTTTCCATTGGCCCAGTCATTTCGGCCCTTCAAGAGATCTAAGGTCATGGCCCAAGGGTAACCGGGGGTGTTAATGCCAAGAGACACTAGTTTCTTCCTTAACCTTACCCCCGTCCCTCACCTCCTTTCCTTCCTTCCCCGGGCCGTACTGCCCAGGAAGATGTCGAAAAAGACCTTAGCCACTTAAAGAAACGTCCTCCAAGAGAACATGTATCGGAGTTGGTTTTGAAAAGGTAAGCCATTAGACACTAAGTGAGTTTTTTTGGATAGTTTCCCCTACTTTTCGTGCAGTTTTCTAGTGGTCGTAGAACCAAAACCTCCTTAAAGGTTCCCTCTCTCGCGTGCCTTCCCGTCGGCTTCTGGCCGCTGCAGGACACTCCCACCTCCTAAAGCTTAAGTCTCCTAAGAAGGTAGTTCTAGGTAAGTAACCGTGTTGGAACAAATCACAAATTTTTAAGTAATTTGTATTTTTCCTAACATACTTACCTAGAACTACCTTTGGGTTATGGCCCACCCATCCTTCCCCGAGAACCTGCAGGGTCGAGTAGTACCTGTTCCAACGAAACTTACTGAGGATCCGACCTGAGTTAGCACGCTTCCCGACCTCGGGTCGCCTCAGGGCACATATCACTCCGCCTGAGGTTGACCCCTTAGAAAATGGAAAGAGGGTAAACTATACAAAAAGCTGGCCGGTTAGGTAGAGTTACCAGTAACTCCTAAGAAGGTAGTTCTAGGTAAGTATGTTAGGAAAAATACAAATTACTTAAAAATTTGAGATTTTAAGTTTCCATTCAAAATTGTCATTGTATTGTAAATATGGTATTGTGGTAACAATATCTGGATTGTAAGTTGGCTTAAAGTATTTATTCCGGTACACTACTTCACAAGAAGCCAAGGAGACGTGTGACAGCTGTACATTGTAGCTGGTGACGTTGTGTTTAGCAAAACAGAAACTTTGAGAAACTGTTGGCAACGCTGCCTGTAAAACAAGTAGCTGAGCTTGTTTGTACTCATGTTATCAAAAGCATTTTTATTATTTCTACGAAGTACTCATTAGAAAAATATTGTTATTTGCTTAATTCCGTAAACTTAATAGAAATGTGACTTTAGACAAGCAGCGCTGCAAACATATTCTCTTGCTAAACTCAACGTCACCAGCTACAATGTACAGCTGTCAGTAGTCTGCTTAACTTTCCATAAATGTACCAGAATGAAAAAAGCTAATTATACAATATTTAGAAGAGCAGTCAAACCTAACTTGCTTAATGGTAGAATGCTACCAATTACTGCCGTCCTAGTTCTGAGTCAAAAAATAAAAAAAAATAACGATTTCTTTTGGGCATAATATATCACACAAAAAATAGCACTGGGTAAAATGAGCGAAATATCTCTACGTAGCTTTATGTCTGTCGATAAATAATGCACTAATTACTGCCTAATATTGTTTGTACTTGGTTTCCATTACAGAATGAGTATTGTGTTAATGAATGAACGCAATCAGTAAGAGTAAAGTACATGTAAAAATATGAATTATGACTAAGGTACACAACACGAGTCATACCACACGTATACCTACATATAATAAATACAGTACCAACAAAACACTGTTGTTGCTATCTAACTGTAATATATGTACAGTACTATCACTATAGTACAGCTTGATTAGCTAAGGTAACACTTACTTTTTCGCTGTTTTCTACAGGTCGACTCGCGACATACCCTTAGGCTATATAGTAGCTACACTACTACTGTAAGGTATGCTATTTTGTATACAGTAATGTACAGTAACTAATATGACAGTAACATTACAGTATTATACAATCAATATACTAATACAATAAAACAATAAAAATAAGAAAAGTATAAATACAGCACCACTAGCCATTCTTCACAGCAATGTAACGCTTTGAGGTAGCGTAATGTACAGTATGCATTACATTTTATACTAAAATCACTATAAGCACACTAAATATGCACAGATTTTTACATCACAATATGATTCTAGACAAAAAGGACCAAACTTGAGATGTATATGTGAGGAGAAACAATGCAAGGCCTAGGTCGAGTGAGTGAGAGATAGAGTATTGTGGTGTGTGGAGAGGGAAACATCTCAAAGCATGCTGGGTATAAAGGAGCCCGTTAGGTTAGAAATCTTCTAGTCGTAATAATACTTATCGCAAAAATGCAAATCAGTATTTTTTTATTTAATAGTTTATGCAGTTCTCTGTATCGCGAATGATCAAAATCCCTAAGAAAGAATCCCCGAATAGGGAGGGCTGACTGTATATAACAGGTCAATTCAGTAATGTTTCAATGGAAAAAAAAAAGACCATAATTAACTTTAATGAACTAAAAGAAAAGTCTGAGGACTTAATGAAGGAATGCATTTCAAGACCAACAAGTTTTATCATGTACATTAGGCATTTGGCTTTGTGGTTTCTCTTTACTGCTACATCATTTTACATGTCTTATATAGATAAAGTGGCATCACAAGCAAACATACCTCAATCACTGTACAGTACAAGTTGCCGAATAACCTTTTGCAATTATATGGTAAAGTAGATTAAATAATTTTGTGGTAGTCTAGGCTATATGTCAAAATACTAATTGGACACTACAAGACAGCAAGCATGTAATTTAAAAGCCACATTTGATACATAAATGCCACCTGTAAGCAAATGATAACGAATGAATTATTAGATAGATGAATAATAATGGGGAAAATTTGTTTAACAAAAATTGCAGTCAGAAACTTGTGACTTAAGTTTCCCAAACTTTCCATAGTACGCCTAAGCTAAAGAGGTGCTTATCACCATATATACCTGGTTCTGGCTAGACTTAACCCCTAAAATACTGGACTGCAACATTGGTACAGGCTGGACTCAAAATAGTCCTCTGGAAGGATCCTTAAGTCAGTAGGAGACCTGCATGCCTGTTCAACTCTTTTATATATTTTTCTCTTAATATTTCAAGGATTATAAGTAGACAGCTGAAATTTAAATGAAACTGAGGACGTAGATATATTACTAGATTTTAATAGTAAAGGTAAAGAATCATTAGGAAATAAAAAAAAAACGTACATGAAACTAGTATATCAAAAAAAAAAAAAAAAAAAAAAAAAAAAAAAAAAAAAAAAAAAAAAAAAAAAAAAAAAAAAACCGCACTTTACCCAATAGAACCAGGGTTTTTTTTTACCAATCCTGTCTTCTTCACCTTCCTGTTAACTAACATAGCCTCGGAATATCTGTTCGCTTTGCTTGTCACAAGTTCATAATTTTTTCTCCTAATCCCCAACTAAGTTCTGCAATTTTTTGACAGAGAGGTGGCAATCCAACCTACAGCAGTTGATTTGATGATGGTTAAGGAAAAGAGTTTGATGGTCTACTTGAAACAGTTTGATTGTTCATTTCATTTACTTGCCTGGTTCTAAGGCATAGAATTTCCAGTGAATATATATAACATTGCTTCATAGTGGTTTTGTTGGTTTGGTCATTCTACTATTGATGCTTTAGACGGGAATGCCTTCAAAATATATACATATACATATGCATATATATAGTATATAAATATATATATATATATATATATATATATATATATATATATATATATATATATATTTATATATATATATATATATATATATATATATATATATATATATATATATATATACACATATATGCATATATACAAAATGTATGTATGGATGGTTATGTATATATATATTTATATATATATATATATATATATATATATATATATATATATATATATATATATATATATATATATACATATATATATATATATATATATATATATATATATATATATATATATATATATGAATATATATAATATGTATGTATGGATGGATATATATATATATATATATATATATATATATATATATATATATATATATATATATATATATATATATATACATACATACATATACCAAGGCACTACCCTCAATTTTGGGGGGTAGCCAACATCAACAAATGAAACCAAAACATAAAAAGGGGACCTCTACTCTCTACGTTCCTCCCAGCCTGACAAGGGACTCAACCGAGTTCAGCTGGTACTGCTAGGGTGCCACAGCCCACCCTCCCTCGTTATCCACCACAGATGAACCTTCATAATGCTAAATCCCCTACTGCGGCTACCTATGTGGTCATCTAAGGCATAGGAGGAAGCAGCAGGGCCTACCGGAACTGCGTCACAATCGCTCGCCGTTCATTCCTATTTCTAGCACGCTCTCTTGCCTCTCTCACATCTATCCTCCTATCACCCAGAGCTTTCTTCACTCCATCCATCCACCCAAACCTTGGCCTTCCTCTTGTACTTCTCCCATCAACTCTTGCATTCATCACCTTCTTTAGCAGACAGCCATTTTCCATTCTCTCAACATGGCCAAACCACCTCAACACATTCATATCCACTCTAGCTGCTAACTCATTTCTTACACCCGTTTTCACTCTCACCACTTCGTTCCTAACCCAATCTACTCGAGATACACCAGCCATACTCCTTAGACACTTCATCTCAAACACATTCAATTTCTGTCTCTCCATCACTTTCATTCCCCACAACTCCGATCCATACATCACACTTGGTACAATCACTTTCTCATATAGAACTCTCTTTACATTCATGCCCAACCCTCTATTTTTTACTACTCCCTTAACTGCCCCCAACACTTTGCAACCTTCATTCACTCTCTGACGTACATCTGCTTCCACTCCACCATTTGCTGCAACAACAGACCCCAAGTACTTAAACTGATCCACTTCCTCAAGTAACTCTGCATTCGACATGACATTCAACCTCGCACCACCTTCCCTTCTCGTACATCTCATAACCTTACTCTTACCCACATTAACTCTCAACTTCCTTCTCTCACACACTCTTCCAAATTCTGTCACTAATCGGCCAAGCTTCTCTTCTGTGTTTGCGACCAGTACAGTATCATCCGCAAACAACAACTGATTTACCTCATATTCATGGTCATTCTCGTCTTTGCTATTTGACCATTGGCTATTCTCTTCACTCCAACTTTGGAAACCAGTGACACTTCCTGATTTTTCCGCCATCCTTCATAGGATTCCATCGCTTCACGCTTCATTCATTATCGATTCGCCTGACCCATCCGTCTTTTTGTGTTAAGCGTTCTCTTGCTTGAGGGTACAGTGGGCACACTTTTTTTTTATCTTATTTCTCCTCCTCTTGCTTTTTAAGTGTATATATGAAAGATGTATTTTATTGTTTTTACTGATCTTAAAATACTTTATATTTTTCAATACTCCTCTTGTAGTTTTATTGTTTCCTTATTTCCTCTCCTCACTGAGCTCTTTTCACTTTTGGAGCCCTTAGGCTTATTATAAGCATCCTGCTTTTCCAACTCTGGTTGCAGCTTAACAAGTAATAATAATAATAATAATAATAATAATAATAATAATATCGGTTCATTCTCCTGAATCCGTATATCATCATAGAATTATTCCTTTATGAGGCTATCTAATCTTCTTCTTCATCTTCCTCACCTAATTCCTGTCCAAGCTCAATGTCTTTTTTAATCACCTGTAAACTCATTCGAGGATTTCTTAACGTCCAAATTCTCATTTACAAACATTAAACATTCAAAAAAAAAAAAAAAAAAAAAAAGCAGATGTTATTCACAGGCACCCCCCACCCCCCACCATCTGAACTTTGCACTACCATGTAATGCATTGCAAAATATTTAATTTTCCATGAAAGCTTACCACGCCCTCGGCTATGACCCAGTTATACAGCATAGCCATTGTTCTGTTGTGGTCTTGTTTTAGCGTAAACATCCGTCCATCCATAGAAACGTTTTGTTGCTTTCAGAAAATGCTTGCAGGAAAGGAGATCATAAGCATTGGGTTTTTATCCGTTTCATCTTTTTTTCTAATCTGGTCATTCAAATTCTCTCTTATAGAAGCTTTATAAAGAAATAATTAGGATTTAGTCATTGATTATAGAAACAATTAAATCAATTCTGTATAGATGATCTTATGGTTTAAAATTTTCGTGTTTTCCTTGATTATCAGAGAGAGAGAGAGAGAGAGAGAGAGAGAGAGAGAGAGAGAGAGAGAGAGAGGGGGGGGGGGGAGGGGAATTCGTTATCAGGTATGCCCTTTTATATATAAACATAACAGTAATATTTCTTCTAAACGAAGAAACTGCATTATGGAGGAATCTGTGTCAGGGAATTTGATGATAAAATTTTGTTCTGTAAAATAGAAAATGTTCTACGAAAGTTTTTTTATAATATTTTCGAATCTATATAAAAAAAATTATCCTAACGCAATGCATGATTTGCATTTAACAAAATAAGTAGTTCAGTATCGTCTTAAAATTTTGCATAGAGAGAGAGAGAGAGAGAGAGAGAGAGAGAGAGAGAGAGAGAGAGAGAGAGAGAGAGAGAGAGAGAGAGAGAGAGAAGGGGGTTGGTTGACGAACGCCGGAGATCTGCCAAAGAAAACATTTCCGAGTAATGTAAATGTTATACTTTGTTTTCGTTTTATAGTTTAGATTCGTCGAAGTTCCCGAAGTTCCCGTGAGTATTGGAACACGTTTCAGCCATCCATCCAACCCGGATATTTCAGGAGAAAACTTCCGAAAGCCGAATATCTGTTCTCAGAGTTTGTTTCTTATCTCAGGCGTAACGTTACTCACGTCTTTGACACTTTGAAGTTTCTCAGTCGTGTAAAAAAAAAAAAAAAAAGCATTGTATTCCTGATATTCACTGTATGACTAGCCGGTATAAGTAAGGTGGGCAATCCCAACGTATGCAGTACTTTCATCAAATACTTTCATCAGGCATAATGCTTCAACCCATTACTTAATTCGGGATTCTTGTTACCTTCGCCAACTGCGTTGCAAAGTTTTGGTAGGCGTGTATTTGTTTGTATGTCTGACTGTGTGTTAGCGATTCGAATAACTCAAAAATCATCTCACCGAATCTCGTTAAATTTGGTTGCATGATTGGCCCTGATCCAAGGACAAATTGATTAGACTTTGATCAAGCGCCATCTTGTGATATATATGATTAGGCGAAGGTATGCGCTCTACCGAGTGCCCTTTCCAGTTAACTGTATTTTATGCTATCAATGCACACAACCACAACCGATCAATCTTTTGTTATGGTAATTATATAAAAAAGTTATTCAATAAGCAATTTTCGAGTTAATGGCAAATGAGATCATAAAATCAGAAAAAGTTTAATGGTCGTGTGAATATTTTTGCCAAAACTTGCGCCTCATAACAAGTAATAATTATCATATTTTTGGTGTCAATGAGGAACAGAGTTTCACAATCGAATTGCAAAGTATATTTTGATCTTCGTGAAAGGGTTTGTGTATTGACATAATCGGCAAGGCTGTACTAGTCAGGGACACCCACACTAGGTTGGTTTGCTTTAAGAGATCAGATTACAGTCTCCCTGCATCATGGATACGCAGTGGCCAGCGTGGTGATTAAAATTGGCCAAACCCCATACATGAATGAATATATATATATATATATATATATATATATATATAATATATATATATATATATATATATATATATACACGCATACATACATTAATACATACATGCATACATACATACCTTATGGTAGGGGTGTAATAATTGTGCTAGTGCCCTGCGTGTTTCACAAAGCGACTAGGCCCACTTCCAATAACTGTGACTGATGACTGTAAGGCCACGAGATCTTCAAAACCATCTTCCAAATTATAAATCCTGCCTGATACAAAACTGACCCCTTAATGTAGGTATAATGGTTGGGAAAGAGGAGGATATTTAGGTAAGTATTTATCCTACACAAAGGTTAGTTCCAGAAGGAAGTGAACATTTGTCCTTTAAATGCTGGATTGCATATGAAATTCCCTGTGCAGAAAACCTCTACAAAGAATTATTTCTTAAGAAGGCTCATCCGCAGTGGTGAACACCCTCACGTACATTGCACCATTTTATGCACCATTCCTCTTTATTTTTCCATAAAGTAGCGGGTATAGATCTTAAATTCTGATTTCAGTGATTTTATGTATTAGCCAACACATGTTTTTATGTGTATAAATATTTTCTGACAAACATTTTCTCTTCATTTTAGTGTTTGCTCAAGAAAATTGTAATTTCCAATTGAATTTTAAAAGCTGCCCTTATATTTTTATGCAAACTATTAACCAAGTCAATCTATATATATATTTTTTTTTATTAGTTAAAACTTTGCTATGTAATATGTGAAGTAAAACTCTTTTATAAGATCACAAGGATCAAAGGATAAACAACTTAATGGTTGAAAGTGAGATTCATTATTTTACAAGAGAGAGAGAGAGAGAGAGAGAGAGAGAGAGAGAGAGAGAGAGAGAGAGAGAGAGAGAGAGAGAGAGAGAGAGGAGACGACGACGACTATAGGTATAAAATGTCACGGAAAATCACGCAAAAAAATGAAAGAAAATGGAAAATAAAAGAGAATCGAAAGAAGAGAGAAGAGATAGCTTCGAGTGATTGACGTCCAAATAAAAATTCTGAGAAGGAACGTCAAGTTGGGGTGAAGTATTGTCACTGGTCCCTTTGAAAAAAGCCAGTGAAGGAAAGAGAGTAAATCAAGGTCCTTCCATTTCAAAGGGGTTTTGGGTCGCACAAGGGCTGGACTTTTATCTTTTCAATTCTAGTTCCTACGTTTCTCAAACAACAATTTAGGTTCAATGTTATTTGTTGAACGTTTAGTATGTAAGACTAGTCAATGGTTAAAAACTGAAAGAATTGACATAATTTAGCATTAATTAAATTCATGTTTTCATGGAAAATTATTATTTTTCTTCCTTCTCAGATGATAGCTTTTTATTAGTCATCATTTCTTATAGATCTATGACGAGGTTATTAACTCTTCTTTAGCAAGTTTCTTTAATACTTTGAAAAAGGACAAAAAATCTGATGGAACTCCTCTCTCTCTCTCTCTCTCCTCTCTCTCTCTCTCTCTCTCTCTCTCTCTCTCTCTCTCTCTCTCTCTCTCTCTCCTCTCGTCCCTTTCCTCTATATATTTCATTATGCTAAATGTGCATTATTATGTTGTATGCAACAACTAAAAAACTGTCCGGAAGTGATTCATTTTTTATTATAGCAAATGATACAAAGTACCTTTAGTATACATTGCAAAAAGGAGATTATATTTTCTTAAGGGAGAATTTAATCTGAAATTTTATCTATCAGCGTCGAATCTGTGGTCATAAACTAAATAATGAGACCGATATAAGTAAATCATATAGAAAAATAGTAATGTGTGTGTGAGAGAGAGAGAGAGAGAGAGAGAGAGAGAGGAGAGAGAGAGAGAGAGAGAGAGAGAGAGAGAGATCCGTCAAGATATCCACGTTTGTCTTTAATAATAATAAATCATCTTTTTTCATCTCATCGACGCAGAGATTATAAATGTTGAGTCAAATGTCATGTAGATAGCTAAACATTATAAGGAATCCGTAAAAATAACAGATAAAGATGGATAGAACATTAGACAGGGGTAAAGGTCACGAGAAAAGAAATATATTTTGTATCATTGATCTTCGACATACCTTTGAAAATATATGTAAAAAAAAAACATTTATGCAAATGATTTTTATTTCTCATTTGAATTAAATGTTAAGACAAGGAGTTGAGGAAGAGATTCTTAGCTATATGAAGGTTGGGTAAGAAAGCATCTATAATGATTGCAGCTAAAAGAATTAAAATAAGAAAACATGTGGAAAAAGCAAGGCTATGTAATTTCAAGTGCAGGGGTAAAATAAACAATGGAGACTGTGAGCAATGCTGTTGCTGAAGGATTGTACTGATATGTGAGAGAGAGAGGAGAGAGAGAGAGAGAGAGAGAGAGAGAGGAGAGAGAGAGAGAGAGAGAGAGAGAGAGAGTTAAGCTAATAAAATGAGGAGATAGGGGAGTGAATGCTGGCGGAAATCTTAATGGGGAATTTCAGTTTCGAAAGAAAGGGAGAACTTCAAAAAGCTTTAATAAAAAAAAAGTTTTTTCACTTATATGTACATAAATTTGTATAATTGTGTAGGTGAGTGGATAGTTTGGTTCTACGTTCGGTGGCCTGCGCCCATTCCAAAGCCACCTGCAATTGACCCAAGTGCAAAAACATGTAAGAAGAGGAAATGGTCCTGGGTAGCACTTATAATAAGAATGACAGATAATACATGGACATTAAGAATAACAGAATGGGTCCATAAAGATTGCAAAAAAAGCAGAGAAAGGAAGAGAATACGATGGATTAACGAATTAGAAAGCATGTGTTTGTGGACCGGTATAGAAGACCATAAACAGACGCAAGTAGGATATGTCTGAGGACTTCGTCCTGTAGTGCAGTAGTAGTGGCTAATGATGTGTATATATATATATATATATATATATATATATATATATATATATATATATACATATATATATATATATATATATATATATATATATATATATGTATATATATATATATATATATACACACACACACATATATATATATATATATATATATATATATATATATATATACATATATGTGTGTGTGTGTGTGTTTGTGTGTGTGTTTGTGTGTGTGTGTGTATGTGTGTGTGTATAGTGGGAGTTATACGCATTTCTGGTAAGAAATGATACGGGTAGAAAATTACGATTTGGAATTTTGTCAGGATAATATCATTCGAAATTCCTTTTTACATACATACATCTGCGATTCTTTATTTATACAGCATATATTTTCTAGTCTTCAGTAAGGAGGTTTTCGTTCTAAATGGAGTTGGAAGGATTATATGGTTAATTCATGATACGTAAATAGAGTGTCCTAATTACGATGCATAGCTATGCACGCAGATCTATTGGTAACTAAAAAAACTCGTAGAATTCTTGAAGAAGAGTAAGAAAAAAAAATTCTCTTTAAAAGTCTTAACTTGATATATGTAATAGGTGTTATTTAAACTTGAAATAATATTGTTAATGTCGAGAAAAAATTTTTGCAAGAATAGTTTGAAATTCAATGGCGGTAGTTCGATACTCATTACTAACGCATTTCATTTCCCAGCAGCAATATCGTTTTCAGTGATATTCAGATATCTTTAGTAGAAAATTTAGATGAGAGAGAGAGAGAGAGAGAGAGAGAGAGAGAGAGAGAGAGAGAGAGAGAGAGAGAGAGAGAGAGAGAGAGAGAATTCATTCAGCTGTAATGGTCGTTTTAAAAACGGCTGAAGATTAAGAGATCACTGAACTTTTATGTTGAAAGTCGATGGTCATTTCCATAATCCTTTAGCGCTTTGGCACAGAAATGAGTTTACGTATGCATTACCATCGCCAATTAAGGTTTGGTCATTCTGTTACATTATGGAGAGAATATGGAAAATTAATTCGGGTGGTCACTTAGGAAACTATTGATAGAAGTGGTATAATTTCATGAAACTAGTTGAAAGAAGTTGTGTAATTTCATGGAACTAGTTGATAGAATCGTTATAATTTCATGAAACTAGTTGATCGAATTTGGGTAATTTCATGGAACTAGATAATAGAAGTGGAATAATTCTATGAAACTAGTTGATAGAAGTGGGATATATCATGAAACTAGTTGATAAAAGTGGGAGAATTTCATGAAAGTAGTTAATAGAAGTGGGATAATTTCATGTAAATAGTTGATAGAAGTGGGATAATTTCATTAGCCTAGTTGATAGAAGTGGGAGAGTTTCATGCAACTAGTTGGTAGAAAGGAGAAGATTTCGTGAAACTAGTTGATATGGATTTCATGCAAGATACACAGGTTCTCACTTAGCATTACTTGCTGGATGAGCTGCAACCCTAGTTAGCAATTCTGCATGAATAACTGGTGAGACAAGTGAGTAAAATTGATATTTTATGGAGGGACGAATGCATTGTTTCTTACGCAAATTTGAGTTTCCATTGTTTTTATGGTGTTCAGTACTCTTATTCAGTATACCTCAACCACTGCCGTCTCAATACAGAAGGCCTGGGATACCGGCCGTGTGAGGGCTATGACGTAATAGCCTGCGTCGGTTGGTCCAAGCGACATTCAATGATTCAAACTCAGTCTGCAATCTGTCTTCATCCGAGCAATAGCGATTCTCCCTTTGTGATTTGTGTTTTATCCTCTAATATTGGGTTGTTTCATACTGGGTATTATGCAAGGTAAAAGTTACACATAGTTTACTTATTGGATTTACGGTAGTAAAATAAAAATCTTGTGTTTTATAACTGCGTTACCAGTCGGTTTATATACAAAAGCCGGTAATTCCAGCTTGGTATGTTTGAATATCTTGGGCAAATACCGTAAACTAAACTAATTGCATTGCTAATTCACTTGTTTTATAGTCATTGATAACAAGATCTGCCGTAAGAGGAACAGGGTGTAAGGCAGTTTTACACTATAATGAAGTTTTAAACTGGGTTGTGATAAAATTTTAAATTTACCGTCACTGTTTTGTATCTCGTGTGGCCGTATGAGAACGTGACAGTGTTTTTAATAATATGAAGGCAAAAAGCATAGGCAACAAATTTCTTATATTACAACTCAATTTATTTTGTTTGATCGGTTACTAGTATTTTAAAGTTTGGATGAGGAATATTTTCTCATAAATTATATAACAATAAAATTATCAGCCATAAAAGCAACAGGACGTAAGCAGGGTGACGAGATTCTGAATATTTAAATTAGGGACTCCTAAATCAATGGCGTAGGAAAAAATTTCCCGTGGGTGGGGGGGGGGGGGGCGGTTGCGTTTGAAATGGCACTCTCGCAATTTCTGCGTATCTGACAGTAAATTGCAGCTAAAACAAATGCAATATTGGACGATTTCCATATGACCAATTGAAACTTTTACACAACGACTATCAACACCGGTAGGCCTACTTGATTAATTTACCTGAAACATACTGACGATGTTGATTCTTTGCTATAAACTCAATCACAATATCTATCAAGTCAAGGCTATCGCTTTTCTAAGCATACTATGTCTTTTTCCTTACGATTTAGTATAACTATAATTTGTTCGTCGGTTCCAATTTT
>NC_090736.1:58997142-58999642 GCF_036898095.1 Palaemon carinicauda | reverse complement strand
ACACACACACACACACACATATATATATATATATATATATATATATATATATACATATATATATATATATATATATATATATATATATATATATATATATATATATATATATATGGTCTAGGACTTTTCGTGTACAGCATTTTGATCTAGAGCACTTTAGTCTAAGATACCTTTGTCTGAAAGCACTTTGATCTAAAAACACTTTTGTCTAAAAACTCTTCTATACATAAAAATCACCGTACGATAAATTTGGTATATTTACTTGTATCTAATACGACAATTTCCTTTTTAAGTTGTCCTAATATATCTTAATGTTTTTAAATTGTAAATATTATTATAATGTCACCTTAAAACCCATAACGGACAGAACAAAATATGCTTAAAACAAATTACACCTGAATATACATTGCCGTTTATTGATACATAAAAAATACATTTGGTAATGGAATGCAAAGACGAAAAGGAAGATGTTCGAAGCCATTATCTAAAATGCCTCAACGGAATGTTGACCAGCTCACAATTGACGAGAATTCATGTTGAAGCAAGGCATAGGATAGTGTCGCAATTATTATTATTATTATTAATATTATTATTATTATTGTGGTAGGAGACCCTCTTTTAGGCAAGTTGAGTTGTAAGTAATTAGCTGCATCGGCAGAGTTTATTTTCTTATCCAATTTTTCTGTTTTCCGCATATTTCTCTTCTCAAGAGTGCTGCAATCAGCCAGCACACTTGAAAAATTCATCAGTCAGGTGAAGACAAAATCGGGAAGACTTCTCAAGTATATTCTCGCAAAATATAAGTATAACTTTCGATACAAAATGGTAGAAACTACGACGCGTTTGGAGGATAAGTCCTTCCTCGTCTTCAGGTAGAGAGTGAGGTGGATGCTGCAGTCAGGGGGTATATATACCCAGGATCAGGATTACAGGTGAGGGGCCTCGAATTTTCATCTGGTGTCTGGTGTACGGCGAGCTCGGCCGGGAATACCAATCTGTGACGTCATCAGGGGCCCAGAATTTGGATTGGCTGAGGCGCACTCTGAGACAGCCAGGCTGTTCTCCCGCTCAGCAAACTGTCCCACGTGGCCGAGATCATTTCCTATTCCGGCGTCAAAACTCGGGGTATTTTCGTGGTTGGTGGTGTCTTCATTAGGTCCTCCTTTATGTGGGTTTCTTGATGTATCAATACGGCGGCTTGAAGTTAATAAAAACATCTCTTGAGTCGTATTAAGGGTGGGTTTATCTCGCTGTATCAGTAGAGCTTCTAGGATGAGTAAACGTCGACTATCTGGGGCGCTACCAATAATCTTGGTGTTACTAACAATGTCAGCTCGACAAATATGGTTGTTGTGTCTTTGTAGGGCATGATTCTTTATAGCCCCTTGCTGTGCATGGCAAGAAATTCTTTTGGAAAGTTGACATGCCAATATAATTCCAGGGACAACCACGGAAAGGGCATTGATATGCATATATAACATTCGTCTTCTTTAAGAAATCCTGCCCCGGGGATCTGGGTTATTCCTCATAATAAGGCTTTTCGTCGTGGTCGTTTGGTAATATATAATGAAATCCAATTTCTTGGTGTCTTCAGTAGGGAATACAATATTCTTGATTATTTCTTTCATTGCCTTCTCGTTTTGCAGGTAATTCGGATGCATTATGTCCTTTATAAAATAGCTTGATGTTACTGTTACTGTCGGGTCTCTCGGCGGGGGCAGATTCGTACCACTTGTCTACTACTTTTTTTACTTCCTTTTGGACGTGCTTATTGGAGAATCCATTGTTGACAAGTACTTGGGATATTCGGTCCAGTTCCTTGTGTGTGTCGCACCAGGTGGAACAGTGCGACAGGGCCCTTCTGACATAAGCCTTGAAGATAGAACTCTTATATCAGGTGGGGCACTCACTGTCTCCATTCAAGCACATGCCTAGGTTTGTGGGTTTGGTATACACTGTGGTCCGAAATCTATTCTCCGTCGAGCTGACAAGGACATCCAGGAACGGGAGGAGATTATCTTGGCTGTGTTCGAGGGTGAAACGGAGTACACTATGGTCCTCAAACGTCCTCCTCAAAGTCTCGATTTCTTCACTTGATCTTACCTTCACAAAGGTATCATCTATGTACCTAAAGTACAGAAAGGGGCATTCTACACGGGAGAACACTCTCTCTTCTACAACTCCCACGTATAAATTTGCGAATAGGACTCCCAGGGGCGAGCCCATCGCTACACCATCCTTCTGCAAGTAGGTATGCCCTCGATGGGTGGGAAACAAGCCCTCTTCCTGCAGATGGCTAGGAGGGTCCGAAGGGCTGATTTAGGGATGTTCAGAGTTGGTGTAGAGTCGTCCCTATAGACCCTATCGGCGATAAGGTCTATGGTTTCATCCACAGGCACGTTCGTGAATAAAGATTCTACATCCATCGATGCAATAACTCCATCACACGTAGTCCTTCATTTTCTCCAGGAATTCGCCGGATGAAGTTACACAGTAACGA
>NC_090736.1:58964642-58989642 GCF_036898095.1 Palaemon carinicauda | reverse complement strand
ACTAGTTTCATAGAATTATTCCACTTCTATTATCTAGTTCCATGAAATTACCCAAATTCGATCAACTAGTTTCATGAAATTATAACGATTCTATCAACTAATTCCATGAAATTACACAACTTCTTTCAACTAGTTTCATGAAATTATACCACTTCTATCAATAGTTTCCTAAGTGACCACCCGAATTAATTTTCCATATTCTCTCCATAATGTAACAGAATGACCAAACCTTAATTGGCGATGGTAATGCATACGTAAACTCATTTCTGTGCCAAAGCGCTAAAGGATTATGGAAATGACCATCGACTTTCAACATAAAAGTTCAGTGATCTCTTAATCTTCAGCCGTTTTTAAAACGACCATTACAGCTGAATGAATTCTCTCTCTCTCTCTCTCTCTCTCTCTCTCTCTCTCTCTCTCTCTCTCTCTCTCTCTCTCTCTCTCTCTCTCTCTCTCATCTAAATTTTCTACTAAAGATATCTGAATATCACTGAAAACGATATTGCTGCTGGGAAATGAAATGCGTTAGTAATGAGTATCGAACTACCGCCATTGAATTTCAAACTATTCTTGCAAAATTTTTTTCTCGACATTAACAATATTATTTCAAGTTTAAATAACACCTATTACATATATCAAGTTAAGACTTTTAAAGAGAATTTTTTTTTCTTACTCTTCTTCAAGAATTCTACGAGTTTTTTTAGTTACCAATAGATCTGCGTGCATAGCTATGCATCGTAATTAGGACACTCTATTTACGTATCATGAATTAACCATATAATCCTTCCAACTCCATTTAGAACGAAAACCTCCTTACTGAAGACTAGAAAATATATGCTGTATAAATAAAGAATCGCAGATGTATGTATGTAAAAAGGAATTTCGAATGATATTATCCTGACAAAATTCCAAATCGTAATTTTCTACCCGTATCATTTCTTACCAGAAATGCGTATAACTCCCACTATACACACACACATACACACACACACACAAACACACACACAAACACACACACACACACATATATGTATATATATATATATATATATATATATGTGTGTGTGTATATATATATATATATATATATATATACATATATATATATATATATATATATATATATATATATATATATGTATATATATATATATATATATATATATATATATATATATATATATATATATATACACATCATTAGCCACTACTACTGCACTACAGGACGAAGTCCTCAGACATATCCTACTTGCGTCTGTTTATGGTCTTCTATACCGGTCCACAAACACATGCTTTCTAATTCGTTAATCCATCGTATTCTCTTCCTTTCTCTGCTTTTTTTGCAATCTTTATGGACCCATTCTGTTATTCTTAATGTCCATGTATTATCTGTCATTCTTATTATAAGTGCTACCCAGGACCATTTCCTCTTCTTACATGTTTTTGCACTTGGGTCAATTGCAGGTGGCTTTGGAATGGGCGCAGGCCACCGAACGTAGAACCAAACTATCCACTCACCTACACAATTATACAAATTTATGTACATATAAGTGAAAAAACTTTTTTTTTATTAAAGCTTTTTGAAGTTCTCCCTTTCTTTCGAAACTGAAATTCCCCATTAAGATTTCCGCCAGCATTCACTCCCCTATCTCCTCATTTTATTAGCTTAACTCTCTCTCTCTCTCTCTCTCTCTCTCTCTCTCTCTCTCTCTCTCTCTCTCTCTCTCTCTCTCTCTCTCTCTCTCTCTCTCTCACATATCAGTACAATCCTTCAGCAACAGCATTGCTCACAGTCTCCATTGTTTATTTTACCCCTGCACTTGAAATTACATAGCCTTGCTTTTTCCACATGTTTTCTTATTTTAATTCTTTTAGCTGCAATCATTATAGATGCTTTCTTACCCAACCTTCATATAGCTAAGAATCTCTTCCTCAACTCCTTGTCTTAACATTTAATTCAAATGAGAAATAAAAATCATTTGCATAAATGTTTTTTTTTTACATATATTTTCAAAGGTATGTCGAAGATCAATGATACAAAATATATTTCTTTTCTCGTGACCTTTACCCCTGTCTAATGTTCTATCCATCTTTATCTGTTATTTTTACGGATTCCTTATAATGTTTAGCTATCTACATGACATTTGACTCAACATTTATAATCTCTGCGTCGATGAGATGAAAAAAGATGATTTATTATTATTAAAGACAAACGTGGATATCTTGACGGATCTCTCTTTCTCTCTCTCTCTCTCTCTCTCTCTCTCTCTCTCTCTCTCTCTCTCTCTCTCTCTCCTCTCTCTCTCTCATTACTATTTTTCTATATGATTTACTTATATCGGTCTCATTATTTAGTTTATGACCACAGATTCGACGCTGATAGATAAAATTTCAGATTAAATTCTCCCTTAAGAAAATATAATCTCCTTTTTGCAATGTATACTAAAGGTACTTTGTATCATTTGCTATAATAAAAAATGAATCACTTCCGGACAGTTTTTTAGTTGTTGCATACAACATAATAATGCACATTTAGCATAATGAAATATATAGAGGAAAGGGACGAGAGAGAGAGAGAGAGAGAGAGAGAGAGAGAGAGAGAGAGAGAGAGAGAGAGAGAGAGAGAGAGAGAGAGAGAGAGAGAGGAGTTCCATCAGATTTTTTGTCCTTTTTCAAAGTATTAAAGAAACTTGCTAAAGAAGAGTTAATAACCTCGTCATAGATCTATAAGAAATGATGACTAATAAAAAGCTATCATCTGAGAAGGAAGAAAAATAATAATTTTCCATGAAAACATGAATTTAATTAATGCTAAATTATGTCAATTCTTTCAGTTTTTAACCATTGACTAGTCTTACATACTAAACGTTCAACAAATAACATTGAACCTAAATTGTTGTTTGAGAAACGTAGGAACTAGAATTGAAAAGATAAAAGTCCAGCCCTTGTGCGACCCAAAACCCCTTTGAAATGGAAGACCCTGATTTACTCTCTTTCCTTCACTGGCTTTTTTCAAAGGGACCAGTGACAATACTTCACCCCAACTTGACGTTCCTTCTCAGAATTTTTATTTGGACGTCAATCACTCGAAGCTATCTCTTCTCTCTTCTTTCGATTCTCTTTTATTTTCCATTTTCTTTCATTTTTTTGCGTGATTTTCCGTGACATTTTATACCTATAGTCATCGTCATCTCTCTCTCTCTCTCTCTCTCTCTCTCTCTCTCTCTCTCTCTCTTTCTCTCTCTCTCTCTCTCTCTCTCTCTCTCTCTCTCTCTCTCTCTCTCTCTCTCTCTCTCTCTCTCTCTCTCTCTCTCTCTCTCTCTCTCTTGTAAAATAATGAATCTCACTTTCAACCATTAAGTTGTTTATCCTTTGATCCTTGTGATCTTATAAAAGAGTTTTACTTCACATATTACATAGCAAAGTTTTAACTAATAAAAAAAAATATATATAGATTGACTTGGTTAATAGTTTGCATAAAAATATAAGGGCAGCTTTTAAAATTCAATTGGAAATTACAATTTTCTTGAACAAACACCAAAATGAAGAGAAAATGTTTGTCAGAAAATATTTATACACATAAAAACATGTGTTGGCTAATAACATAAAATCACTGAAATCAGAATTTAAGATCTATACCCGCTACTTTATGGAAAAATAAAGAGGAATGGTGCATAAAATGGTGCAATGTACGTGAGGGTGTTCACCACTGCGGATGAGCCTTCTTAAGAAATAATTCTTTGTAGAGGTTTTCTGCACAGGGAATTTCATATGCAATCCAGCATTTAAAGGACAAATGTTCACTTCCTTCTGGAACTAACCTTTGTGTAGGATAAATACTTACCTAAATATCCTCCTCTTTCCCAACCATTATACCTACATTAAGGGGTCAGTTTTGTATCAGGCAGGATTTATAATTTGGAAGATGGTTTTGAAGATCTCGTGGCCTTACAGTCATCAGTCACAGTTATTGGAAGTGGGCCTAGTCGCTTTGTGAAACACGCAGGGCACTAGCACAATTATTACACCCCTACCATAAGGTATGTATGTATGCATGTATGTATTAATGTATGTATGCGTGTATATATATATATATATATATATATATATATATATATATATATATATATATATATATATATATATATATATATATATATATATATATATATATTCATTCATGTATGGGGTTTGGCCAATTTTAATCACCACGCTGGCCACTGCGTATCCATGATGCAGGGAGACTGTAATCTGATCTCTTAAAGCAAACCAACCTAGTGTGGGTGTCCCTGACTAGTACAGCCTTGCCGATTATGTCAATACACAAACCCTTTCACGAAGATCAAAATATACTTTGCAATTCGATTGTGAAACTCTGTTCCTCATTAACACCAAAAATATGATAATTATTATTTGTTATGAGGCGCGAGTTTTGGGAAATATATTCACCCGACCATTAAACTTTTTCTGATTTTATGATCTCATTGGCCATTTACTCGAAAATTTCTTATTGAATAACTTTTTTATATAATTACCAGGTTGGTATTATAATTGATTCCCGTGTTTGTGTTTTCTCCCTCAGGCTTAAACATTTGATTCTTTTTAATTTTTATGATATAATAAAGATTGATGACATTTTAATAAAATGCCAATAATGATGTTACTTCTCTAACGGCCTTTTCCTTACGCATAGCAAAAGTATTATTACCATTATTATTATTATTATTATTATTATTATTATCATTATTATTATTATTATTACTAGCTAAGCTACAACCGAAATTGACAAAGCAGATTGCTATAAGCCCCATAAGGGCTTCAACAGGGATGAAAGCTCGGGAAGGAAGGAAATAGAGAAACAGATAGAATAGTCTTCCTGGGTGTACCCTCAAGCAAGAGAACTCTACCCCAAGACAGTGGAAGACCATGGTACAGAGGATATGGCACTACTCAAGATTAGATAACGATGGTCTGACTTTGGAGAGTCTTTGCCATAACAAAAGATTGATCGGTTGTGGTTGTGTGCATTGATAGCATAAAATACAGTTAACTGGAAAGTGCACTTGGTAGAGCGCATACCTTCGCCTAATCATATATATCACAAGATGGGGCTTGATCAAAGTCTAATCAACTTGTCCTTGGATCAGGGCCAATCATGCAACCAAATTTCACGAGATTCGGTGAGATGATTCTTGAGTTATTCGAATCGCTAACACACAGTCAGACATACAAACAAATACACGCCTACCAAAACTTTGCAACGCAGTTGGCGAAGGTAACAAGAATCCCGAATTAAGTAATGGGTTGAAGCATTATGCCTGATGAAAGTATTTGATGAAAGTACTGCATACGTTGGGATTGCCACCTTACTTATACCGGCTAGTCATACAGTGAATATCAGGAATACAATGCTTTTTTTTTTTTTTTTACACGACTGAGAAACTTCAAAGTGTCAAAGACGTGAGTAACGTTACGCCTGAGATAAGAAACAAACTCTGAGAACAGATATTCGGCTTTCGGAAGTTTTCTCCTGAAATATCCGGGTTGGATGGATGGCTGAAACGTGTTCCAATACTCACGGGAACTTCGGGAACTTCGACGAATCTAAACTATAAAACGAAAACAAAGCATAACATTTACATTACTCGGAAATGTTTTCTTTGGCAGATCTCCGGCGTTCGTCAACCAACCCCCTTTCTCTCTCTCTCTCTCTCTCTCTCTCTCTCTCTCTCTCTCTCTCTCTCTCTCTCTCTCTCTCTCTCTCTCTATGCAAAATTTTAAGACGATACTGAACTACTTATTTTGTTAAATGCAAATCATGCATTGCGTTAGGATAATTTTTTTTATATAGATTCGAAAATATTATAAAAAAACTTTCGTAGAACATTTTCTATTTTACAGAACAAAATTTTATCATCAAATTCCCTGACACAGATTCCTCCATAATGCAGTTTCTTCGTTTAGAAGAAATATTACTGTTATGTTTATATATAAAAGGGCATACCTGATAACGAATTCCCCTCCCCCCCCTCTCTCTCTCTCTCTCTCTCTCTCTCTCTCTCTCTCTCTCTCTCTCTCTCTCTCTCTCTCTCTCTCTGATAATCAAGGAAAACACGAAAATTTTAAACCATAAGATCATCTATACAGAATTGATTTAATTGTTTCTATAATCAATGACTAAATCCTAATTATTTCTTTATAAAGCTTCTATAAGAGAGAATTTGAATGACCAGGTTAGAAAAAAAGATGAAACGGATAAAAACCCAATGCTTATGATCTCCTTTCCTGCAAGCATTTTCTGAAAGCAACAAAACGTTTCTATGGATGGACGGATGTTTACGCTAAAACAAGACCACAGCAGAACAATGGCTATGCTCTCTTATTATTATTATTATTACTTGTTAAGCTGCAACCAGAATTGGAAAAGCAGGATGCTTATTATAAGCCCAAGGGCTCCAAAAGTGAAAAGAGCTCAGTGAGGAGAGGAAATATGGAAACAATAAAACTACAAGAGGAGTATTGAAAAATATAAAATATTTTAAGAACAGTAAAAACAATAAAATACATCTTTCATATATACACTTAAAAAGCAAGAAGAGGAGAAATAAGATAAAAAAAAAAGTGTGCCCCAGTGTACCCTCAAGCAAGAGAACGCCTAACACAAGAAAACGAATGGGTCAGGCGAATCGATAATGAATGAAGCGTGAAGCGATGGAATCCTATGAAAGATGGCGGAAGAATCATTAAGTGTCACTGGTTTCCAAAGTTGGAGTGAAGAGAATAGCCAAAGGTCAAATAGCAAAGACTTTTATGTTTTAATGGTTTATAGGCTGTTCATGAATGGCAGAGGCAACGGACAGTGACAATGCCCTAGAGACTGAATAAATATACATATGATCAGCGCCCAAGCCCCTCGCCACCCAAACTGGGACCAGGCAATGGCTGTTGGTGACTCGGCAGGTAGACCTATTGGCTCCCCCAAAATCCAGCATCCTTAGCTCACAAGGATGGTGAGGTTGCAAAAACTACAAGAAACCAGCGAGCTAGAGAGGAACTCGAACCCCAGTCGAGCAGATCGCTAGGTAGGGACGATTTCAATAGGCTACCATACCCTCCAGATTTGAAATTAATAAATGTTTGAGTATTACACTTGGAGAAAAGAATGATATCAAGGGCGAGAAGTTGGAAGATTAACAGAATTGACAACAGTTTTCATAAGACAAAGCAAAGGTTTGAATCCTTGTGCAGGTTGATGCACTTATCGTATATGAATTCCTGTTTGGGAATGTTACTCCATTGGTGCAGTAATTCGATTTAAAAGAAAAGTATTTCTGACTCAAGATTTGAAAGTTTGACCGTTACATGAGCGACAAAAAGATCACATACACATACACAAAGACACACAAACACACACACTGATATATATATATATATATATATATATATATATATATATATATATGTATATATATATATATATATATATATATATATACATATATATATATATATATATATATGTATATATATATAGATATATATATACATATATATATACATATATATATGTATATATATATACATATATATATATATATATATATATATATATATATATATATATATATATATATAAATATATATATATATATACATATATATATATATATACATACATATATATATATATATATATATATATATATATATATATATATATATATATATATATATATATATATATATAAATGACCGTTTTTGCGTATATATGTTATTCATAATAAAATAAGGACATATTAATTTATGGGGATAAAATATAAGCATTAATATGTCACTCAAAACACGTATGATCCTTTATTTCCTTGAATAAGAAATGTACAGACTCTTACCACACTCGAGACTGCTTCCATTAACTTTAAACTTTCCTCCAGATAAATGGATTTATTTCATCAGACTTGTTTTTCATCCAACTTCCATCAATATGGCCAAAGAAAATCAAACAAGAGCTTAGAAGATTGATGGAGGCTTTTCCAATCTCACTTTCATTCAGTCTCTCTGATGTTATTTCATTCCATAGTCGACTCTTTGCTTGCCTTTGGAACGGCTCTCTTCCGACGTAAACATTACAACAGGCAAAAGAGATTTGAACAATTCTACTATTAACACAACTAATGAACTGATTATACAAATGTAGAGCAGAGCAATATAATCATAATCATAACAGTTATCAGTCATAATGATATACAAGATTAAAATATCAGGGGACAAATGGATACATAAATAAGAAGTATCAAATGAACTAATTAAATATTAAAAAAAGAAAAAAACTCTAAGTACATTTCCATTTGTGAGAGGAAATTGATTAAAATTCAGATTAGTATCAAGGGAACGAGGCAGGTGTTACGGGTATAATACTCACAGTAATTCATTCTCCGCAAACATCTATCAGACGATTATTGCGTAATTACATGTATACTCATTCAAATTCAAATGATGGTCTCTCCTTCCGCCTTCATTTTTCCGCTTTTATTATTATGCATACACAGGATATACCGATGTTTTGCTTTTATATATCCACTATACCCAGCCATGATACAAATGCTATTGACAAAATATGTTGGTCAAATATGTTGGTCAAATCTCTTTGTGAGATTTCGCCTGGGGCTCTGATCCCGAGGTCGTTAAGAGAATCCAGACATTAATGTATCAAAAATTTATATGGCTTATTTGAATATGAAAAACACGTCTAAATGTGCAAAATTTATCATATATATATATATATATGTGTGTGTGTGTGTGTATATATATATATATATATATATATATATATATATATATATATATATATATATATATATATATAAACCAAGCATACATGGCTAAGAGTGGCAAATGGAAGAGTGGTAGAAAGGGCGTTAATGGATTATGTGTTGATAACTTTGGAAGATTGAAAGACGTGCACATGTTTAGGGGTATGGCTAACGGTATATCTGATTATTTTTTTGGTTGAAGGAAAATTAGTTGTAGCAAAAGAGTGGGGGAATTGAGTAGGGGGATGTATAAGGGAGCTAGTGAGGGTTGAAGAGCTAATAAAATCTGGGTAAAAAGTAAATATCAAGAAAGGTTGAAAATGGCATATGACAGAGTGAAAGAAATAGAAACTGGTAATTTACAGGTGAAGTGAAAGTTAATAAAAGAAAATTTTGTTGGGATTGCAAGTGATGTGTGTGGCAAGAAGTTTGTTGGAGGCACCATGATGAAGGGCAGTGAATGGTTTAGGAAAGAAGGAGTGAAGATAAAACTGGAAGAGAAAAAGAGGACTTTTGGAGAATGGCTGCAGAGTAATAGTGTAGAGAAGTATGATAGATATAGAGAAAAATGTGGAAGTAAAGTGCAAGGTAAGTGAGGCAAAGAGGGCAGCTGACCTGACCTGATTGGGTCGTTCATATCAAGAGAATAAGAAGAAGTTTTGGAAAGAAGTAAAGAGAGTAAGGAAGGCTGGTTCAAGAATTGAAGAGACAGTGAAAGATGGAAATGGAAGGTTGTTAAAAGGAAAGGAGGCAAGGAAAAGGTGGGCGGAATATTTTGAAAGTTTACTGAATGTTGAGGATAATAGGGAGGCAGATATAATTGCTGTTGCAGGTGTTGAGGTGCGGTTATGGGAGATGAGAATGAGAGAGAGATTACAAAAGAGGAAGTGGGGAGAGCACTAGATGAAACGAGAGTAGGAAAAACATCTGGTATGGATGGTGTGAGAGCTGAGATGTTAAAGGGAGAGGGGTGTGACTGTACTTGAACGGTTGGTGAGATTGTTTAATATGTGTTTTGTGTTGTCAATGGTACCAGTAGATTAGATTTGTGCAAGTATTGTACCACTATACAAGGGTAAGGGAGATGTGCATGAGTGTTGTAATTCAAGGGGTATTAGTTTCTTGAGTGTAGTTGGAAAAGTGCAAAGTAGAGTACTGATTAATAGGATTAAGGATAAAACAGAAAATGCAATCTTAGAAGTACGGGGTGGTTTTAGAAGAGGTAAGGGTTGTATGAATCAGATTTTTACAGTTACGCAGATATGCGAGAAATATTACCAAAAGGTAAGGAGGTGTATGTTGCGTTTATGGATCTGGAGAAAGCATATGATAGAGTTGATAGGGAAACAATGTGGAATGTGATGAGGTTATATGGAGTTGGTGGAAGGTTGTTACAAGCAGTGAAAAGTTTCTACAAAGGTAGTAAAGCATGTGTTAGGATAGGAAATGAAGTGAGTGATTGGTTTCCGGTGAGAGTGGGGCTGAGACAGGGATGTGTGATGTCGCCGTGGTTGATTAACTTGTATGTTGATAGAATGGTGAGAGAGGTGAATGCTCGAGTACTTGGATGAGGGTTGAAACTGGTAGACGAGAATGACCATGAATGGGAGGTAAATCAGTTGTTGTTTGCGGATGATACTGTACTAGATGCAGATGCGGAAGAGAAGCTTGGCCGATTAGTGACAGAATTTGGAAGGTTGTGTGAGAGAAGGAAGTTGAGAGTTAATGTGGGTAAGAGTAAGGTTGTGAGATGTACGAGAAGGGAAGGTGGTGCGAGGTTAAATGCCATGTTGAATGGAGAGTTACTAGAGGAGGTGGATCAGTTTAAGTACATGGGGTCTGTTGTTGCAGCAGATGGTGGAGTGGAAGCAGATGTACCTATGAGAGTGGATGAAGGATGCAAAAATGTTGGGGGCAGTTAAGGGAGTGGTATAAAACAGAGGGTTGGGTATGAATGTAAAGAGAGTTCTGTATGAGAAAGTGATTGTACCAACTGTGATGTATAGATCGAAGTTGTGGGGAATGAAAGTGACGGAGAGACAGAAATTGAATGTTTTTGAGATGAAGTGTCTATGGAGTATGGCTGGTGTATCTCGAGTAGATAGGGATAGGAACGAAGTAGTGAGGGTGAGAACGGGTGTAAGAAATTAGTTAGCAGCTAGAGTGGATATGAATGTGTTAAGGTGGTTTGGCCATGTTGAGAGAATGGAAAATGACTGTCTGCTAGAGAAGGTGATGAATGCAAGAGTTTATGGGAGAAGTACAAGAGGAAGGCCAAGGTTTGGGTGGATGGATGGTGTGAAGAAAGCTCTGGGTGATAGGAGGTTAGATGTGAGAGAGGCAAAAGAGCATGCTAGGAATAGGAATGAATGGCGAGTGATTGTGACGCAGTTCCGGTAGGCCCTGCTCCTTCTTCCGGTGTCTTGGATTACCGCAGAGGTAGCAGCCATAGGGGATTCAGCATTATGAAGCTTCATCTGTGGTGGATAACAGGGGAGGTTAGGCTGTGTCACCCTAGCAGTACCAGCCGAACTCGGCTGAGTCCCTTGTTAAGCTGGGAGGAACGTAGAGAGGAAAGGTCCCCTTTTTTGTTTCATTTGTTTGATGTTGGCTACCCCCCAAAATTGGGGGAAGTGCCTTGGTGTATATATATATATATATATATATATATATATATATATATATATATATATATATATATATATATATATATATATATAATATACACACACGTTGCACGCGTTTGGTTATAATCGTTTATCAATGTGTCTTTCATATTATAAGTAACTTGAAGCATTGTAGACGTCGGCCTAGACCTCGGAATAATATTAATCGAAAATCCCATTAATTCAAATGTAAAGGTAAACATCCGGTGGTCACTTTTGCTTCCGACATAATTGAGGCACTTTCGCTCATAAAGGTCATTACATTTCATAAGTTCAGAAGAGTTACGTAATGTTTCCATCACTGGAGAAAACGACCTTTTTTTTTACCTGACCTTTTCAAGGTACATGGCGTTCGAAACTTTTATTTCAGAAAAAACTTTTTGTAACATAGATATACAATCACAAGTTCATTCAATTGGTTCTGTTTCTTAGCCATAAAACTGATAAATTATCCTATTGAATGTCTAAAAGTTGGTTTTGTAAATGGAACAAAAATATTTTTGACTTTAGGAAAGTTTGAACAACATTCCGAAGTTCTTTTGGATCTCTTAAAATCTTTACAGTCAGATTACTTCCTGCTTTTCATGTTAACATTTTGATAATTCCTTATCTATTTTCTTTTAGCTATTAAATTACATAATGGTCTATGAACGACACTTTATTAGATTAAACATAAAATCATCAAGCCATCAAAAGTAATGAAGACTATATCAGATGAGACCAAATAAAAAAGCTATAAAAAACCAACTATCCATTTTCGGTTTAACTAAAAATTCTTATATGCACGTGTCTCCTTGGTTATTTACATAAACATGGTTATTATTATTATTATTATTATTATTATTATTATTATTATTACTTGCTTAGCTACAACCCTAGTTGGAAAAGCAGTATGCTATAAGACCAGGGGCTCCAACAGGGAAAATAGCCCAGTGAAGAAAGCAAAAAGGAAAATGAAATATTTTAAGAATAGTAACAACATTTAAATACATATCTTCTATATAAATTATAAAAACTTTTACAAAACAAGAGGAAGAGAAATAAGACAGAATAGTGTGCTAGAGTGTACTCTAAAGCAAAAGAACTCTAACCCAAGACAGTGGAAGACCATGGTACAGAGGTTATGGTACTACCCAAGACTAGAGAACAAAGGTTTTATTTTGGAGTGTCCTTCTCCTATAAGAGCTGCTTATCATAGCTAAAGAGTCTCTTCTACCCTTACCAAGAGGAAGAGGCCACTGAACATTTACAGTGCAGTAGTTAACCCCTTGAACAAAGAATTATTTGGTAATCTCAGTGTTGTCAGGTGTATGAGGACAGAGAACAATATTTAAAGAATAGGGCAAACTATTTAGTGTGTGTGTGTGTGTGTATGTACAGGCAAAAGGAAAATGAACCGTAACCATTTGTAGTTGTGCAAGAGGCAGTATTTCATAAGGTAAACAGGGGTCAATCTACGCCAAGCCTCCCGTTAAATAATAGAAAATTACATCACCGGGAAACTTAGTCAATCGGAGTAGGTTACGTTAAGTTTTATTAGTTTATTTTGCGTAAAAGGTTCCTAAGTGAGAGGCCCCAAAATTTAATAATTATAAAAGGAATGCAGAAGATTTGAAAAATTACAAAAACAACTTAAAAAAAAGGAAAAATAATTCAACAACCAAAATCATATATTGCGCCATAAACATCAAGTCACAAATCAAACAACTATAAATAAATAATAAACAAATGTAGATGGATGAATTAAGTTTACATTCTGCTACATTACGTCTTACCAGTAGCAGCTTGTTTGTAATCATTGTGGTAGACATTATGTTTACCTGTTCCATTTAGATGCATACAGCTTTATTTATTACATATTGGCGTGAAGTATGTATCTCTACTTCCTGAAATATATTATGATTCACAAAATATAGATACAATTCAGACTCGTTTGTTCTCACCCAAGTTAAACGTACCGTAAGACGAAAAGTTTATATAAAATCACAAAGTTCATAAACAATTACCATTTTGCCTAAAAGTAACATTTAACATTAAAAAAAAAAAATCACCAGATTTTCAAGAAGGAACTCCTTACCTATACATGCAATAATCTCCGACTACGTTCTACGAAATTATCATCACGTATATCATTAAATCTATCTTGAATAATTTAGCTACCTTCACAGTGATTCACAAGGCACTAAAAGAGTTGGAAGACCGAGGCCTACATGGCTGAGGATTACGAATGAAGAGGTATTGAATTAAAAGCTCAAGCTAGAGACGACTGGTGAAATCTAACCGAGGTCCTTTGCGTAAATAGGTGTAGGAGGAGATGATGATGATGATGATGATGATGGCGATGAAATAACTTAGATTCCTTCACAGTGATTCATGAATGACATATTCTCTTATAATTTACACATTTCCCCCTTTCGACAGAATGTCTCATTTCGCAAAGGCGTCTGTCAAGAGTTGAAAACTTTGGGATGTCCATTCAAAGAGCTTCACAAAATTCTCAGTTTTTAGACAGAATATAAACCAGATATAATGAGATTAATGATTGATTATGCAAAGGGAATATTCCTCTTTATCTGCTCGGCCATGTGACTGGATGACTTTAGAGAACCTTATTTCTTTCTATCTATGCATTCAATGGGTACAGAGATAAGACTCGTTTCTTTATGCAGCTGATGAATGACTGTGATGTCAATACCATCGGAGCTGGAAGAAAAAAATGCAAAAGAGTCAAAATATAATTAAAAGGTTTATCAGTTGTCGTATTGTATTGATTAAAAAGATATGTAATGGGATGGGACTAGCTTTTGTATCTATATGTAAGTTTGTTTGTAGCTGGTTTCCTTACATGTGGGTTCTTGAGTCATTTTATTTTATTAGTAAAGTTTGCAGTTGCCTATTGGAAATGTCCCTGCATGGCATTGTGTTCGACGGGAGTTTGAGACCCGCTCAAGGTCAATAGTATCAAGTAGTGTCTACAACCTCACTACCCTTGAGAAATAGGGATATAAGGTGTGTGGGAATGTAAAGGTTAACCTAATTAATCATCAGCAGCTTGATGGCGAGGGAGCTTGGATGCTAACCATAGGTACTGTATATATGGTTAGTATCTAAGATAATGGCCTGTCCCTTGCCTTTTAAACCTTTAAATATTTAGAGGTTTTAAGACCGCTCATGGATGGCAGAGGCAAAGGACAGTAGCATCGCCCTAGCAAGCAGTACAATGTCCTAGACACTGACCATATATATGATCACCGTCCAAGCCCCTCTCCACCTAAGCTAGGACCAGGGAGGGCCAGGAAAGGCTGCTGATGACTTAGCTGGTAGACCTATAAGTTCCCCTATAACCCCATCCTTAGCTCACAAGGATCTCGACTAATGAAACTAACGAGTTTTGAGCGGGCCTCAGACCCCAGGCTGGCGATCACTAGTCAGGAACGTTACCACATAGGCCACCACAACCCTAAAACGTTAATGGTTGATGGACCCAATGACGCCGATTTTGTGGCTTATAAAGTTGGCCTTGATTACAAAAAATAATCATATCACTTGTGACGAGTGGTAATCATTATCTTTGAAATGACGATATTAGCATAGAAATTCTCACTAGTTACTAAAACGAAAACTACTTCCTAAAATATATTACGATTCACAAAATATAGTCAATTCATTTTGTATTTCCTTCGCACCAAGGTTAAACGTAAGACGAAAAGTTTAAATAAAATCGCAAAGTTGATAAACATTTAACATTGAGCATAAAAGTAACATTCAACATGAGCTGAAATCAATAGAGTGCACTTTCGTGACAACTTTCTGAGGGCAATTTGATTTCACATGTAACAACTTCGATTCAATACCCAGATCGTTATTCCATTTGTACCCACGCACGAAATTCGCACATTAATTAAGACAAGGCACTTTTAATTAGAGCACCTGGGGCATAGCTCCATAAACTAAACAATAGGGGAGCAGGCTCAAGGCCACCTACTATTACACTGTTGTTACCCATATATAAATCATCATAAACTTACAATCATCTTTATTTTCATAATGCATTCTAATACCTAACTGTTCACTAATACCTAAACTTTCAGATAAAGTAGTGTTTGCAAGGAGTGCTTACCTAGTGAAATCACTACCAAAACCAAAAACTGGCAAACCAAGAACAAGTCTTGCCCACGCTGCATCAGCTGTTCCTCTGCTTCCTCCACTAGGCTGTAGTCACATATTTGCTCTTATATGCTAAGGCTCTAATTCAGCTCCAATTTCCATCTTACATCTTATCTTGACTCTCTAGATGAGATAGCCAGGCGCACCATATTGACCTTCCTTTCTTCCATGGCTGATACATTTCCGAATCCCGAGTTTGTAACAGCATGTGGAAGTGAAGTATTCAAGTCTCTCATCAGGTTTCAATAGTTTCTCGACGGGAAAGAGAGCAGTCAATCCAATATAACCTCTGGTGCTCGTACATTGAATTGGTCCAACTGTCGTTGCTGTTCATAAGAGGAACTTGTGAGTCAAATTGGAATCTTTACCTTGCAGCCTTCCATGAAATGCTACCATGGTTCTTTGGTGTCAACGACCTTATATGTCAGGATGCCAGAAAACCTCAAATCAATCAATCAATCTGCCATGGTTCTGCGTATAATCATCAGAATAATGACCGCTATAGTGCAGCATATCTGTTAGAAATGGTTAGCCTTCCAGCATCTTATCCAGAATTTCATGACTCCAGTACTTCAGTTGTACAGTTAAGCGTTCCAGTAATGGGCTCACCTCCATAGCTTGTGATCAGGGGTACTTGGTATTTGCCGGACTCAGACTCCACAGATGCAATCGCCATACCCCAGAACAAACATATATTTCTTAAGTTTAACTCAGCGGTATATGTTGTTGGTTGTTTTTGTCTATGAGGACAGGTTCTTAAGTTGATATAGAAAGCAAAGATAACTTAGTTAATACTCTTGTAAATAGAAGATAGCGCAGTTTTTCTACCGGGTTCTCACGGACTCAGTGACCAACCGTTCCTGCAGGCAGAAAGCCTTGATAAATAAGCTTAAAAGTCTCATGTGTAAGGGGCCTGAGCAGCTCACTTTTTTGAAATTCTGTTGGTGAGCATAAAACTAACAAGTAAATGACTAATGCAAATGTTCTAGGTCATAACAAACTATTTTTTTTACGCATATCGACAGATGCCCCAAATACCACCCGATTTTACCAGTGTATGCACTGCCAGAGGGATAGCAAAAATGGTTCTTAATATCTGTCATATGTTTTAGCAATCAGTTATAATTTTTCTTGAATGGGACATACCTGTGCCAATTTTTGTCCTGTATTATATAATGTTTTTTAACAACATGGATTCATAAAATAACTTCACTTATATATATATATATATATATATATATATATATATATATATATATATATATATATATATATATATATATATACAGGTACTTTATGTTTATGCAAATATGCTTTCAGTCAGTTTGCAAATTCTATTAGAGGTCTATATAGGTGATATTTCTCAATTCATAATTGGAAAGACTGTTCAGCTGTTTTAAAGACCTTTCTGTATTTGGATTAAATATAAAATATTTACATTTATTGTCCAATTAATAACTGTTACAATAAGTATCATCAGAAACATTCCATTAGGTGCTATTTTTGGGGGCTTTTTTTAACTGCTCTGATAAGGTGTTCATGAACTTTATTATCATTTTGTGCTGTGCATGGCTTAGATTATAATTAGAAATTAGTGCTAATGAAATTTGAGTAAACAATAAACTTCTTGTTATATTTTACCAATGGTGATGTTATTATAAAATGATATTGTAAAACACTCGACCCATCTGATCAGGCTGGCAGGTAAAGTAAAATTTTATTTTGCACCATACATGATGTTATTTCAAGGTAAAAGTTAACATGATATTTACAAAAAGCAGTAAATATTATATTTTATATATTTTAAATATTATCAATCCAAACCTAGTAATATGTTGGAAAAAATTATGTACCTTTATTAAATTTCGGTTAAATAACAATCCAATTCATCATAAAGATATCATATTCTTAGACAGAGGGTTACAATGATGAGAAAAATCAAATATTGTTCCCCAACACATGGTTCCATTACACCGACGCCATTTTTCTTACATTTCTTGGAGTCCGTGATGGGGTCTGTTTAATTTAACCTGGCTTTGTGGGTGTTGTGGGTTATGATATGACAAACATTTAGTGTGAACTTATAGATCATATTGTTGGGTTTATGGGGCCAGTAAATTTTTTTGTGAATTAACCGTAAATACATAAGTAATAGGCGTTCGTTCTGGGGTCCAATCCCGCAAATACCAAGCACCGTGATCAGGCCCTTGAGCGAACTGTGAACCGTGACTCAAAAACTTCTCGAGTTCTCATCAGCATAACACAATCATGGTGATGTTCAAAGGTAGGCCAGAATAAGCGTGCAGCCATTTTCTTGCGAACGCTTCCGAATTATAAACTTTTCAACAAATGGAAAATGATACAAAATATGAAGGGTCGCTCATAAACGACTCCTGCATTCTAATTCCCTACAAAAAAGCATTGAAATTTCGTTGGTTTACCGGGACTCTAAAATTGCTTGTTTATAATGGTTGTTTGGTGAATATCGGGAACAGCGTCATTACCATAATAATCACCGATGCTAATGAGGCAATTTTCTTGTGTCATTTTTCGGCGCTTGGGTTAATCTCATCTGCAATTTATATCAGAGTTTACATTTAAATGACATCAAAGCCCAAAACTTCCCGGACCCAAATTATAACATCAAAATTCATTGCTTCTCGATTTCGAATTTTCATCATTGTTACTCAGCGAAAATTCTGCTTTATTTGATTTCATATTGTTTCGTTTCATTATCATAATAACATATACCAAAATGATTGGATTTGGATTTTATTGATCGTTAGAATTAGCAACATCTGGCCAGGTTCTGAGGCCGGGAGGCCATTCAGAGCGGAAGTGCCGCACATTTTTACTTTTATAGGTCAAAATTAAAGTGATTGTACAGTTGGCTTCATTAATTCCGGTACACTTCACGGAATTAATGAAGCGAACTGTACAATCGCTCCAAAAACTATTTGTGCATTTTACGTGAGGCAAAGAGGGTAGCTGACCTAAGGTGGGGTCAGGGATTGGGTCATTCATATGAAGAGAATAAGAAGAAGTTTTGGAAAGAAGTGAAGAGAGTAAGGAAGGCTGCCTCAAGAATTGAAGAGAGTAAGGAAGGCTGGCTCAAGAATTGAAGAGACAGTTAAAGATGGAAATGGAAGGTTGTTAAAAGGAGAGGAGGCAAGGAAAAGATGGGCGGAATATTTTGAAAGTTTACTGAATGTTGAGGATAATAGGGAGGCAGATATAATTGCTATTGCGGGTGTTGAGGTGTCAGTGATGGGAGATGAGAATGAGAGAGAGATTACAATAGATGAAGTGAGGAGAGCACTAGATGAAACGAGAGTAGGAAAAGCGTCTGGTATGGATGGTGTGAGAGCTGAGATGTTGAAGGAAGGGGGTGTGACTGTACTTTAATGGTTGGTGAGATTGTTTAATATGTGTTTTGTGTTGTCAATGGTACCAGTAGACTGGGTTTGTGCATGTATTGTACCACTATATAAGGGTAAGGGAGATGTGCATGAGTGTTGTAATTCAAGAGGCATTAGTTTGTTGAGTGTAGTTGGAAAAGTGTATGGTAAAGTAATGATTAATAGGATTAAGGATAAAACAGAGAATGCAATCTTAGAAGTACAGGATACAGGGTGGTTTTAGAAGAGGTAAGGGTTGTATGAATCCGATTTTTACAGTAAGGCAGATATGCGAGAAATATTTAGCAAAAGGTAAGGAGGTGTATGTTGCGTTTATGGATCTGGAGAAAGCGTATGATAGAGTTGATAGGGAAACAATGTGGAATGTGATGAGGTTATATGGAGTTGGTGGAAGGTTGTTGCAAGCAGTGAAAAGTTTCTACAAAGGTAGTAAAGCATGTGTTAGGATAGGAAATGAAGTGAGTGATTGGTTTCCGGTGAGAGTGGGGCTGAGACAGGGATGTGTGATGTCGCCGTGGTTGTTTAACTTGTATGTTGATGGAATGGTGAGAGAGGTGAGTGCTTCAGTACTTGGACGAGGATTAAAACTTGTAGACGAGAATGACCATGAATGGGAGGTAAATCAGTTGTTGTTTTCGGATGATACTGTACTGGTTGCAGACACAGAAGAGAAGCTTGGCCGATTAGTGACAGAATTTGAAAGGTTGTGTGAGAGAAGGAAGTTGAGAGTTGATGTGGTTAAGAGTAAGGTTATGAGATGTACGGGAAGGGAAGGTGGTGCAAGGTTGAATGTCATGTTGAATGAAGAGTTACCTGAGGAGGTGGATCAGTTTAAGTACTTGGGGTCTGTTGTTTCAGCAAATGGTGGAGTGGAAGCAGATGTACCTATGAAAGTACTAGGGTTGTAGCTTAGCTTCTAATAATAATAATAATAATAATAATAATAATAATAATAATAATAATAACACCAACAACAACAACTATAATAATAATAATAATAATAATAATAATAATATTGGTGCTTCTATATAGCAAAACGTGTTGTTATTTGTATATCTGTCTGTTTGTTGGGCTGTTGAAATATCGATGTTTTTATTTGTATATTTGTCTGTTTTTTGGACTGTTAAAATACCTATGTTACTCTTTGTATATCTGTCTGTTTTTTGGGTTGTTAAAATATCTGTTATTATTTGTATATCTGTCTGTTTGTTGGGTTGTTAAAATATCTATGTTATTATTTGAATATCTGTCTGTTTGCTGGGCTGTTAAAATATCTATATTATTATTTGTATATCTGTCTGTTTGTTGGACTCTTAAAATATCTATGTAATTATTTGTATATCTGTCTGATTGTTGGGCTGTTAAAATATCGATATTATTGTTTGTATATCTGTCTGTTTGTTGGGCTGTTAAAATATCTATGTTATTATTTGTATATCTGTCTGTTTGGTGTGCTGTTAAAATATCGATATTATTATTTGTATATCTGTCTATTTGTTGGGCTGTTAAAATATCTATGTTATTATTTGTATATCTGTCTGTTTGGTGTGCTGTTAAAATATCGATATTATTATTTGTATATCTGTCTGTTTGTTGGGCTGATAAAATATCGATATTATTATTTGTATATCTGCCTGTTTGGTGTGCTGTTAAAATATCGATATTATTATATGTATCTCTGTCTGTTTGCTGGGCTGTTGAAATATTGATTTTTATTTTTTTGTATATCTGTCTGCTTGCTGGGCTGTTAAAATATCGATGTTTTTATTTGCATATCTCTCTGTTTGTTGGGCTGTTAAAATATCTATATTATTATTTGTATATCTATCTGTTTGCTGGGTTGTTAAAATATCGATGTTATTATTTGTATATCAGTCTGTTTGTTGGGCTATTAAAATATAGATGTTATTATTTGTATATATTTCTGTATGGTGTGCTGTTAAAATATAGATATTATCATTTGTATATCTGTGTTTGTTGGGTTGTTAAAATATCGATATTATTATTTGTATATCTGTCCGTTTGTTGGGCTGTTAAAATATCGTTGTTTTTATTTGTATATCTTTGCATATCTGTCTGTTTTTTTGGTTAAAATATCTATGTTATTATTTGTATATCTGTGTGTTTGTTGGGCTGTTGAAATATCAATATTATTATTTGTATATCTGTCTGTTTGTTGGGCTGTTAAAATATCTATGTTATTATTTGTATATCTGTCCGTTTGTTGGGCAGTTAAAACATCGATATTATTATTTGTATATCTGTCTATTTGTTGCGCTGTTAAAATATCGATGTTATTATTTGTATATCTATCTGTTTGTTGGGTTGTTAAAATATCTATGATATTATTTGTATATCTGTCTGTTTGCTGTGTTGTTAAAATATCTATGCAATTATTTGTATATCTGTCTATTTATTGGGTTGTAAAAATATCTATGTTATTATTTGTATATCTGTCTGTTTGTTGGGCTGTTGAAATATCTATGTTATTATTTGTATATCAGTCTGTTTGCTGGGTTGTTAAAATATCTATGTTATTATTTGAATATCTGTCTGTTTGTTGGGCTGTTAAAATATCTATGTTATTATTTGTATATCTGTCTGTTTGTTGGGTTGTTAAAATATCTATGTTATTATTTGTATATCTGTCTGTTTGTTGGGCTGTTGAAATATCGATATTATTTTTTGTATATCTGTCTGTTTGTTGGGCTGTTAAAATATCTATGTTATTATTTGTATATCTGTCTGTTTGTTGAGTTGTTAAAATATCTATGTTATTATTTGTATATCTCTATTTGTTGGGCTGTTAAAATATCGATATTACTATTTGTATATCTGTCTGTTTGTTGGGCTGTTAAAATATCAATATTATTATTTGCATATCTGTCTGTTTATTGAGCTGTTAAAATATCTGTTATTATTTGTATATATATCTGTTTGTTGGGCTGTTAAAATATCGATGTTTTTATTTGTATATCTGTGTTTGTTGGACTGTTAAAATATCTATGTTATTATTTGTATATCTGTCTGTTTGTTGGGTTGTTAAAATATCGATATTATTATTTGTATATCTGTCTGTTTGTTGGGCTGTTAAAATATCGATATTATTATTTGTATATCTGTCTGTATGTTGGGCTGTTAAAATATCGATATTATTATTTGCATATCTGTCTGTTTGTTGGGTTGTTAAAATATCTATGTTATTATTTGTATATCTGTCTGTTTGTTGGGTTGTTAGAATATCGATATCTTTATTTGTATATCTGTGTTTGTTGGGCTATTAAAATATCTATGTTATTATTTGCATATCTATCTGTTTATTGGGCTGTTAAAATATCTATGTTATTACTTGTATATATGTCTGTTCGTTGGGCTGTTAAAATATCGATGTTTTTTATATATGTGTTTGTTGGACTGTTAAAATATCTATGTTATTATTTGTATATCTGTCTGTTTGTTGGGCTGTTAAAATATCGATATTATTATATATATATCTGTCTGTTTGTTGGGCTGTTAAAATATTGATATTATTATTTGTATATCTGTCTGATTGTTGGGGTGTTAAAATATCTATGTTATAATTTGTATATCTGTCTGTTTGTTGGGCTGTTAAAATATATGTTATTATTTGTATATGTGTCTGTTTTTGGGCTATTGAAATATCTATGTTAGTATTTGCATATATGTCTATTTTTTGGCTGTTAAAATATCTATGTTATTATTTATATATCTCTGTTTTTTGGGGCAGTTAGAATATCTATGTTATTATTTGTATATCTGTCTGTTTGTTGTTCTGTTAAAATACCGATATTATTATTTGTATATCTGTCTGTTAGTTGGGCTGTTAAAATATCTCTTATTATTTGTATATCTGTCTGTTATTTGGGCTGCTGAAATATCTATGTTACTATTTGTAAATCTGTCTGTTTGTTGGGTTGTTGAAATATCTATGTTGTTATTTGTATATCTGTGTGTTTGTTGGGCTGTTAAAATATCGATGTTTTTATTTGTATATCTGTGTTTTTTGGCCTGTTAAAATATCTATGTTACTATTTGTATATCTGTCTGTTTGTTGGGTTGTCAAAATATCTGTTATTATTTGTATATCTTTCTGTTTGTTGGGTTGTTGAAATATCTATGTTGTTATTTGTATATCTGTCTGTTTGTTGGGCTGTTAAAATATCGATGTTTTTATTTGTATATCTGTGTTTTTTGGCCTGTTAAAATATCTATGTTACTATTTGTATATCTGTCTGTTTGTTGGGTTGTCAAAATATCTGTTATTATTTGTATATCTGTCTGTTTGTTGGGTTGTTAAAATATCTATGTTATTATTCGTATATCTCTCTGTTTGCTGGGCAGTTAAAATATCTATGTTATTATTTGTATATCTGTCTGTTTATTGGACTGTTAAAATATCTATGTTATTATTTGTATATCTGTCTGTTTATTGGGCTGTGAAATATCGATATTATTGTTTGTATATGTCTGTTTGTTGGGCTGTTGAAATATCTATGTTATTATTTGTATATCTGCCTGTTTGGAGTGCTGTTAAAATATCGATATTATTAATTGTATCTCTGTGTGTTTTCTGGGCTGTTGAAATATTGATTTTTTCTGTATATCTGTCTGTTTGTTGGGCTGTTAAAATATCGATGTTTTTATTTGTATATCTGTCTGTTTGTTGGGCTGTTAAAATATCGATATTATTATTTGTATATCTGTCTGTTTGTTGGGCTGATAAAATATCGATATTATTATTTGTATATCTGTCTGTTTGGTGTGCAGTTAAAATATCGATATTATTATTTGTATATCTGTCTGTTTGTTGGGCTGATAAAATATCGATATTATTATTTGTATATCTGTCTGTTTGGTGTGCTGTTAAAATATCGATATTATTATATGTATCTCTGTCTCTCTGCTGGGCTGTTGAAATATTGATTTTTTTTTTGTATATCTGTCTGCTTGCTGGGCTGTTAAAATATTGATGTTTTATTTGTATATCTGTCTGTTTGTTGGGCAGTTAAAATATCTATATTATTATTTGTATATCTATCTGTTTGCTGGGTTGTTAAAATATCGATGTTATTATTTGTATATCAGTCTGTTTGTTGGGCTGTTAAAATATTGATGTTATTATTTGTATATCTGTCTGTTTGGTGTGCTGTTAAAATATAGATATTATCATTTGTATATCTGTGTTTGTTGGGTTGTTAAAATATCGATATTAATATATTTGTATATCTGTCTGTTTGTTGGGCTGTTAAAATATCGTGGTTTTTATTTGTATATCTTTGCATATCTGTCTGTTTGTTGGGTTAAAATATCTATGTTATTATTTGTATATCTGTCTGTTTGTTGAGCTGTTAAAATATCAATATTATTATTTGTATATCTGTCTGTTTGTTGGGCTGTTAAAATATCTATTTTATTATTTGTATATCTGTCCGTTTGTTGGGCTGTTAAAACATCGATATTATTATTTGTATATCTGTCTATTTGTTGGGCTGTTGAAATATCGATGTTATTATTTGCATATCTATCTTTTTGTTGGGTTGTTAAAATATCTATGATATTATTTGTATATCTGTCTGTTTGCTGTGTTGTTAAAATATCTATGCCATTATTTGTATATCTGTCTATTTGTTGGGTTGTAAAAATATCTATGTTATTATTTGTATATCTGTCTGTTTGTTGGGCTGTTGAAATATCTATGTTATTATTTGTATATCAGTCTGTTTGCTGGGTTGTTAAAATATCTATGTTATTATTTGTATATCTGTCTGTTTGTTGGTTGTTAAAATATCTATGTTATTATTTGTATATGTCTGTTTGTTGGGCTGTTAAAATATCGATATCATTTTTTGTATATCTGTCTGTTTGTTGGACTGTTAAAATATCTATGTTATTATTTGTATATCTGTCTGTTTGTTGG
>NC_090736.1:58857142-58959642 GCF_036898095.1 Palaemon carinicauda | reverse complement strand
TTTCTATATTGCTCATGGACCGTATACTTCAAAATTATTATTTTTTTGACACATTACATATAATCAGTAAATTATATTATTCGATCAAATATCGCTAAGATTACATGATTTTGGGGTATCTCGTCGTCTTACACACACACACACACACACACACATATATATATATATATATATATATATATATATATATATATATTGTTTGATATATGTAAATGTATTTACATATATATATATATATATATATATATATATATATATATATATATATATATAGATAGATAGATAGATAGAAAGATAGATTGAACTTTTGTGTAAAATACCATAAAATTCGTCCACTGCTTTTCTTTTATCAACAGGATGCTGATAGGACCTTAGTACTTGAAGAAGAAAAAGTATGTTCCTCAAAATGTTTTGCTCTTTCCATAATATATGCAGTAATCAATATGAACAAATGCACATTCTCTCTCTCTCTCTCTCTCTCTCTCTCTCTCTCTCTCTCTCTCTCTCTCTCTCTCTCTCTCTCTCTCTATTCATCTATATTTATTATATATATATTCCTCTTCGCTCAAAGGTTTAAAAACTGCACAGTAATTGTTCAGTGACTACTCCCTCACCCCCTGTCCAAGGGACGGGGGAGGGGTGGGGGGGGGGCTGAGCGTGACTGGCCAGATAGTATTACATTGGATCCTTCTCTGGTTACTGCTATTTTTTCTTTGCCTACACATACACCGTATAGTCTGGCCCAATTATTTACACATTCTCCTCTTTCCCTATGCACCTGACAACACTAAGATAACCAAAAATTCTTCGCTCAAGTGTTTAACTACTGGAATTTAACTGTTTAGTGGCTACTTTCCTCTTGATATGGGTAGAAGGGACCCTTCAGCTATGGCAAGCGGCTCTTCTAAGAGAAGGACACTCCAAAATCAAACCATTGTTTTCTAGTCTTGGATAGTGCCATAGCATCTGTATCATGGTCTTCCACTGTCCTGGGTTAGAGTTTTCTTACTTGAGAGTACACTCAGGCATACTAGTCTATCTGTTTCCTTATTTCCTTTCCTCACTGGGCTACTTTCATTGCTGGGGTCCTTGGGCCTATAGCATATTGCTTTTCCAACTAGGGTTGTAGCTTAGCTAGCTTAGCTAGTAATAATAAGTTAAAAGAATGATGAGCATGGGATGGAGCGCCTTTGGTAAACAAAATGAGATTATGAAAATTGAAATGCCATTTTCTCTAACAAGGAAAGTATTCAATCAGACGGTCCTATCAGTACCAACTTATGCATCAGAAACTTGGAGCCTTACTTAAGCCTTAGTACATAAGCTAGTTACAACTCAAAGAGCTATGGAAAGAATAAGAAAAAGAACGACATGGATGCGAAAGCAAACTAAAGCAGAGGATATTCTGACAACTTCTGTGAAAAACAAAAATTAACTGGGGCAAGACATATAATGAGAATGACAGACAACAGATGAACATTAAGAATAACAGAATGGGTCCAAGAGATTGTAAAAGAAGCAAAGGAAGGAAGAGAAGACGATGTTTCGTCAAACTAATGAAGTTTGCAGGAGTGGCCTGGCACAGAAAGACCATAAACAGACGCAAGCGGAAGGGCATGTCTGATGCCTTTGTATTACAGTGGACTAGTAACGCTGATGATGATGATGAGGATACATACACACACACACAAACACAATATATATATATATATATATATATATATATATATATATATATATATATATATATATATATATATATATATATATATAAATGGCATAGGGATGTTGTGAGCCTACCAACAAATTTCAATCAGCCAAAAAGATGGTCATTCGTCATGGCTGAGCGTTGCAGCACAATGTCTGCTAATGTTCAAGAGAGGAATGGTGTGTGGGTAGCAACCTCATCCCGACAGATCTGTTTGGAAAACAAAAAGGAAAGGCGAGTGTATCCCCATCTAGTGCTATTATTTACAAAGATGAAAGACGTATGTATTTATATATTGCCTGTCTGACTGGATGTGTCTGTGGTTAATTGTGTGTAGGATATGGTACCTTTTTCATTTCCTAACCCTTCAGCAAATATAAACAAATTACAAGGGTTGTGGTGGCCTATTGAAAGCATTCCCGCCTAGCGCTCGCCAGACGGGTTCAAGTCCCGTTCAAACTGGGTAGTATCTTTAGAGTCTGAAACCTCTCAAATCTTGCGTGCTAAGGATGGGGGATTTGGGGGAGCCTAAAGCTCTACCTACTGGGTCACCAGCAGCCATTGCCTGGCCCTCCCTGGGTTTAGCTTCGGTGAAGAGTGGCTTGAGCGCTTATCATATGTATATATGGTCAGTCTCTAGTGCTAGCCAGGCTAATGTTACTGTCCCTCGACTCTGTCTTTCATGAGCTGTCTTTAAACCTTACAGTGAAGGGAATTGGAGAGTATATGAAAGTTGAACACCTCTGTTATAATATGCTCTTATTTGTCTCGTTAAAGCTCAGAAAGTCAACCCGTAATGTGAAACTCATACACATGTTAAATGGAATCATCATGATTGAAGGAGCAACTCTCCTACTTGTATTTTCATAGTCAAAGCACTTGAGAATTGAAATACGGATTGAAATTGAATTAATTCAGTAACCTAAAACTTTCAAGAGCTTTATTCGTTATTGAATCTACCCTTCGCAATTTCATCAGAGATAATAATTTCTCGGAAACGTAGGATATCTTGGAATTTCCCTTGAGAAAATGTAATCTTCAAACCATGAGTATCATGAAGATGAAGAGATAAATTTTTTAATATTGGCAAATAGCTGAGAACGTTAAACTGTATTAATTTAATAGCAGATTTTTGCGTTACATTTATAGGGTCTTAAAGATATTAGAAATGATGGAACTAGAGGAGGCCTCGTCGAAATTATGTTGATGATATTAATTGAATTAACTTCAAGTGCAAAATACCTCTACAGGTCATTTCCCGCGAGTCAAAAGTACACATTTCTATTGACCTACATTCCTTTCCCCATCAACTTATCCCATTCTTTTTCTCAGCGTACCTCCCCAAAGAAACCTTTTCCAAATCTTTCCTTCAGTATTGCTGAAACTTCAACCATATCTCTCAATCCTCCCTCAAGACATAAATTCTACAAAAGACGATTAATCTCGAAAACCCCATATCTCTACTTCGCTTCCATTCAGCAACCCTTCTTGACTTGCATAAAGAAGAGCGTGCTCAACAAACCTTTCAGAGGCCTCCCCCCCCCCTTTTTTTTCGCTGCTTCACTTGTCTTTTGTTTCCTCCCTTCCCAGACCCCGATATCAATTGCCTATCCCGAAACGCCTACACAAATCAGGTGCTTCTCTTTGTTGTGGTCGTTGCAGGTTGGGTGGGGGGGGGGGGGGGGGGGGCATTAAGAACCCTCCTACCTTAGCTTTGAAATTTATCTTCGATATTCACTTGTTTACGACATCTCACTATAATGAGAGAGAAAGAGTTCCGCGTATGTTTTCAAGTATTCGGTCCAGAATAGTTAAAGAAATATCTACTTATGCTAGAGGTCACAGAAACATTTTAGGAGTGGAATGTTAAACCAATGCTTCGTGACTGACTGAGTATTCACTGTGCCATTCACCTAAATATCTTTCCAAATACCAGAAATGAAATTAATTAAACGATTCTCAAGAACTCTCTCCAGTACGAACCAAATCATTTCAATGTCGATGTTTTCTCCAGCTCATCTCAGCGTCAGTTATTGCAAATGTGAAATTAGAACTCCTATCATAATTCTATATCATTCACTAATCAATTGTATCATTCGAAATTTCGAATACTAATAATCGTATTTTCGGATACTAATATATAACACATCAATTGGCGCTAGTTTGCAGGGAAAGCTAAACGGACCACACATACCTCGTAGTTCAATGGGGTTCGAAATAACCTTTTCTTCGACATAAATATCTGCTATATTGATTGGCGAGTGAACTTTTATCACCTCGAAATCATGATAATTTATTCAAACGGTATTATCACAAATCTGACAGTTTACGGGCGTCAATATATAGTGCGTGCTACAGGTAACATATATATATATATATATATATATATATATATATATATATATATATATATATATATATATATATATATATATTTATATATACATATATACGTATATATATATATATATATATATATATATATATATATATATATATATATATATATATATATATATATGCATGTGTGTGTCCATTCTGACTGGGGATACCTTAAAATGGTGAGAAGGTCTCCGTAACCGCCATGACCAGCAAAGCTGTTACAAGTTGGGGATACCCATACAAGGCTGGTTTGCTTTGAGCGATCAGACAAAAATCTCCCACCATCACTAATCCGCACTGGCCAGTGTAGTGATGGAAACTGGCCAAAACCCGGACATGAATAAAGACCTGTCTAAGGTCTTTGTCCTGCAGTGGACTAGAAACGGCTGCCGTTGAGATACTACCGCTAGAGAGTTATGGGGTCTTTTGACTGGCCAGACAGTACTACATTGGATCCTTCTCTCTGGTTACGGTTCATTTTCCCTTTGTCTACACACACACTGAATAGTCTGGCCTATTCTTTACATATTCTCCTCTGTCCTCATACACCTGACAACACACTTTACCAAACAATTCTTCTTCACTCAAGGGGTTACTGCACTGTAATTGTTCAGTGGCCACTTTCCTCTTGGTAAGGGTAGAAGAGACTCTTTAGCTGTGGCAAGCAGCTCTTCTAGGAGAAGGACACTCCAAAATCAATCCATTGTTCTCTAGTCTTGGGTAGTGCCATAACTTCTGTACCATAGTCTTCCACTGCCTATGGTTAGATTATTCTTGCTTGAGGGTACACTCGAGAACACACTCTCATTTTGTTCTTTTCCTCTTGTTTTGTTAAAGTTTTTATATTTTATATAGGAGATATATATTTTAATGTTACTCTTCTTAAAATATTTATTTTTCCTTTTTTCCTTTCCTCACTGGGCTATTTTCCTTGTTGGAACCCCTGGACTTATAGCATCCTGCTTTTCCAACTAGGGTTGTAGCTTAGCAAGTAATAATAATAATATATATATATATATATATATATATATATATATATATATATATATATATATATATATAAGATAAAATTTGCACATTCAGACGTGTTTTTTATAATCAAATAAGCCATATATTTTTGATACATTAATGTCCATATTCCCTTAACGACCTTGGGACCAGAGACACAGGCCAGTCAGAAGCTGTTGTCTTTGTGTGATTTCACCTGGGGCTCTGATCCCGAGGTCGTTAAGAGAATCCAGACATTAATGTATCAAATATATGGCTTATTTGAATAAATAAATAAATATATATATATATATATATATATATATATATATATATATATATATATATATATATATATATATGACTAACACACGTGATTTCAGTCAATGCAAATATTACCCACGAATGTCATTTAATACCAAATTCTATCTTGGGAATATATATCCACTTGGAATTCATTTTATGGTAACAGCTTCTGGCCGGGTAGAGATTCGAACCCCTTCCTATTCGGCCGGATAGGAAGGGGTTTGAATCTCTACCCGGCCAGAAGCTGTTACCATAAAATGAATTCCAAGTGGATATATATTCTCAAGATAGAATTCGGTATTAAATGTCCTTCGTGGGTGATATTCACATTGATTGAAATTATGAGTGTTAGTGATATCATGGTGGAGATGGGTTATTTCAAGTCTATGAACAGATTCCTGAATTCGACAGGAATATGTACAGGGACTTATCATAAACTTATTTATCTCTCTTGATGGCTCAGTTGGTGGATTTCTCACAGGCATGGTTTCCGGCCGAATAGGAAGGGGTTCGAATCTCTACCCGGCCAGAAGCTGTTACCATAAAATGAATTCCAAGTGGATATATATTCCCAAGATAGAATTAGGTATTAAATGTCATTCGTTGGTAATATTTACACACACACACACACACACATTATATATATAAATATATATATATATATATATATATATATATATATATATATATATATATATATACCTTCTCCTTCTTCTTCTCCTCCTACGCCTATTGACAAAAGAGACCTCGATTAGATTTCGCCAGTCGTCTCCATCTTGTGCTTTTAAATCAATACTTTTCAATTCATCATCTGCTACTTCACGCTTCATCGTCCTGGGTCTACCAACTCTCGTAGAGCCTTGTGGAGCCCAGTTATAAGTTTAGTGAATTAATCTCTCTATACCTACTGTAGAGCTTGGAAAAGTTTATCATTATTCTAATTCATAAAAGGACACACAGAATAGGACTGAAGAATTAACGCTTGATAAATTTACTCATGGTAATATATAGAATATTTACAAAGATCCTATTAGGCCGAATAGAGTCACAGGTAGACTTCAATTAACCAAAAGAGCGGGCACACATTAGAAGCAGGTATTAAACAACTGACCATATCCATGTATTTAACCAGCTAATGGAAAAAAATGTATGACAAATTACTATATAGGGGATTTATATACTATGATAAAGCTTTTGATTCCGTCAAAACATCAGTAGACAAGGCATAAATTAATCTTATGTTGGAGTACTTGGAGACAGATATTACAGCAATCCTGAAACTACATAAAAGATAGAAAAAAAATTCCAATTTAGAAAGGAGTTAGACAGGGAGACCCCTTCTCTCTTAAATTATTCATTAAGTGCCTAGAAGAAGTTTTTAAGAAGTTATTTAGGAAAAATTTGGGAATTAATGTCAATAGGGAATACCTTAACAAGTTAATATTTGTAGATGATAGAGTTCTTTTGAGTCAATCATGGGAGGAATTGCAATACATGAGAAAATTTGAATACAGAGAGCACAAATTTATGACTGAAAATTAATGAATAAGACTAATATAATAAGAATATATGTGTTTATGAAAGACAGTAAATATTTTCTAAGGACAGGAGACCGAAATTAAAAGAAGGATAAGCATGGGATTGAGAGCCTTTGGTAAACAATATGAGATTATTAAATTTAAAAAGCCACTTTCTCTAAAAAGAAAAGTATTTAATCAGATGGTCTTACCGTTATTAACTTGTGCATCGGAAACTTGGAGCTTTAGTAACTAAAGCCCTAGAACTTAAGCTAGTTACAATTCTAAGAGCCATGGAAGCAATAATGATGGGAATAACACTAAGACACAGGAAAAAGAGCATTATGGACATGTGAGCAAAGTAAAGGATATTCTAACAACATATAAGAAAAAGTAATGGACATGGGCAGTACATGTAATGAGAATGAGAGAATGGGTCCCAAAAATTTCAAAAGAAACAGGGAAAGGAAGAAAAGACGATGGACTGGCAAGCTAAGAAAATTTGCTAATATAGACTGGTATAAACCATAACCAGACGAAGATAGGACATGTCTGAGGCCTTCGTCCTGCAGTGGACAAGTTGCTGCTGCTGATGATGATGATGATATATATATATATATATATATATATATATATATATATATATATATATATATATATATATATATATATATATACACACAGACTACAACTTTATTCCCTATGGCAACTGTCCCTTTCATTGGCGTGCAATTAAAGGTTTGGCCGTTAACTTCGTTAATTGTGTGGAGTCTCCCTTGGCTCTGAGGAAAGCCACCAGTGGCCTCAGAGGAGAGCTGCCACCACTAGTCCAAGTCTGCCGGATTTCCCCAAAATACAGCAACTGTCCATTGGTAAACAAGTGAGGAGGTAACAACTTGACCCTCTCGGAATGGCTGGACCTGTTCGTGTTTACCCGTAACGACGCCAATTGACGTCTAATTAAATGTGAGAATGAAAATTGAAGTTAAGGTTCAAAGACTTTTGGTCAAAGGCGGACTTCCCGTTAATTGCAGTTTTTATGGGGAATGAAGAGTTTGTTGTTTTTAGATTTCACATATATTTTCCCTACAATCTTTTGATATTCCTCTGCCTAATAATGTATTCTTTTTAGGTATAATATATATCTAAAACAAAATAATTAATGCTTTATGTCTGCACCAATGCCAATAAAAACAAGCAATAGAAAATAAAGAATCTTTTATGGCACCGAAATACTAAAATCAGTTCGATAGAAGTCTGTTTACAGACAATAATTTTTAACATAGATTACCAGATAAATCTAATTTTCGCGTCAAGAAAATATTGTCAGGTGACAGAATGTCTGAAGAATTTTGAAGTATATTCCTCTGTGACTGCATTGAAGTTGAAAATAGTACTAGCGTTGAAATATCTACGCTAAGTAAAGGGTACCCAGTAACGTATTTTTACAATTAGGTTTTTATTTATTCATTTCTAGGCTATATTTTCTGTTTGTTATTATTTGATACCTTCTATACATTTATGTACAATAAAATATGAAAAATGTATTGTTTTAATGGAGGATAGTGCTTCTTTTCATGTAGGATTTTTTTTTACCAATGTTCCTTTTTGAAGAATTTAGATACAAATCTTAAACAAAAGGGGTTCCATTTGACCTCTGACCACCAAAATTCGTCGTTTTTTTTTTTTTTTTTTTTTTTTTTTTTTTAACGGGAAACCTCTCTCTACATCTCTTCTAAGCGAAAACAACTTCCTATCTCAATGGCTGTTATGTGATTCTTCTTGAATAGGCAGCATACTACTCTTCTTCCACTGTGATGTTTACATTCACATGTTTATAACATCTTGTGGGTGTTATCATAAACGACTCCTGTTGAAGTTATCGAAAGTTTCAATTTGTGTTACCCGATTTTTTTCGAATATTCTTTTAGTAAACAGAATAATCATCTGAAAGAAGCAAAGGCAAAACTTAAAAATCATATGACTTAAGGATAGCCTTGCTGAGAAGAAACTGCGAAATCCAGGCTGAAAAAAAAATGTTTAGAAATGCCAGGCTGAGAAGAAACTGTTTAGGAATGCCAGGCTGAGAAGAAACTGATTAGAAATGCCAAGCTGAGAAGAAACTGTTTAGGAATGCCAGGCTCAGAGGTAACTGCTTAGGAATGCCAGGCTGAGAAGAATCTGTTTACGAATTCCAGGCTCAGAAGTAACTGATTCGAAATTAGGCCTACTGTTTTTTAATGATTGATACTGTTACATTCGACAGGAGCAAAATCTGACGCTAACTTTTACTAATTTATTCCTTTGTGAAATATAGAAAACTAGGCCGAGGAGAAGAAAATTATATATAGAGTATGTATATAATTGTATACACACATATAGCTCCAAAGTTATCTGTTATTTTGCGCAAGTTAGCAAGAAGAGGAGCTTTTAGCACTTGTTGGAGAATTGGTAATGTTACTCCTCTATGTAAATGTGTTTGTGGTAGCTCAAGTCCCACTGATTACCGACCGGTTTCCATAACTCCCATATTATCTAAAGTTTTTGAACGTCTTCTGCCAAAACGTCTTAATAGGATTGCTGAAGGTAATCATCTGTTCCCTAGTTTGCAATTTGGTTTTCGTAAAGACCTTGGAGCATGTGATGCCCTTCTTACAATCTCCAATGCAGTACAGAAATCCCTTGATTGTGGTCGGGAAGTTCGTATGATTGGCCTTGATTTTAGTGCTGCCTTTGACCGTGTTAATCATGAGGCCCTTGTTTTCAAACTGAAACAGTTGGGAGTGGGTGGGTCGTTTCTTAGCATTATTTTTGATTTTTTAAGTAGTAGATCTCAAAGAGTTGTTGTTGATGGGCACCAAAGTGAGTATAGGAATGTGATATCCGGTGTTCCACAGGGTAGTGTTCTTGGCCCATTACTTTTCATACTATATACACATGACATGTGGTTTGGCCTAGAAAATAAGCTTGTTGCATATGCAGATGATGCTACTCTCTTTGCATCAATTCCATCCCCTGAATGTAGATCTGGGGTTGGTGAATCCCTTAATAGAGATTTAGCTATAATTAGTGCATGGTGCAAATTATGGTGTATGAAGTTGAATCCTAACAAAACTCAAAGTATGATTGTAAGTAGGTCAAGGACGGTGGCTCCTCAACATCCGGATCTCAGTATTGATAATCTTTCTTTAAATTTGTATGACTCTTTAAAAATTTTAGGTGTGATTCTCGACAGCAAATTTACTTTTGAGAAACATATAAGGTCTGTGTCTTCTTCAATTGCACCAAAAATTGGCTTATTGAGAAAGTCTTTTAAGATATTCGGTGATCAATCTAATCTATTCTGAAGAAGTGTTTTAATTCTTTCATTCTACCTTGTTTTGAGTATTGTTCTCCTGTCTGGTCTTCAGCTGCTGATTCTCATCTTAATTTGTTGGACAGAAACTTACGGTCTATTAAATTTCTTATTCCTAATCTAGATATTAATCTCTGGCACCGTCGTTCAATTAGTTCATTATGCATGTTGCATAAGATTTTTCATAACTCTGACCATCCTTTACATTCAGATCTCCCTGGACAATTCTATCCTGTTCGTAATACTAGGCAGGCAGTTAATTCTAATAGCCAGGCCTTCTCCATCATAAGACTCAATACTACGCAGTACTCTAGAAGTTTTATTCCAACTTTTACCAAGTTGTGGAATGATCTTCCTAATCGGGTAGTTGAATCAGTAGAACTTCATTCATTCAAAGTTGGAGCAAATGCTTTTTTGTTGACCAGGCGGACATGGGTCTTTTTATAGTTTATATATGACATATTTGTTTTTGACGTTAATAGTTTATATATGACATATCTCTTTTGACATTACTTTTTTTAGAATGATTTATTGTTAATTTGTTCTCTTCAGTTATTTATTTCCTTATTTCCTTTCCTTACTGGGCTATTTTTCCCTATTGGAGCCCCTGGGCTTATAGCATCTTGCTTTTCCAATTAGGGTTGTAGCTTGGATAGTAATAATATATATATATATATATATATATATATATATATATATATATATATATATATATATGGTCTATGCCAGTCTATACCAACAAATTTTCTTAGCTCGTCAATGCATCGTCTTCTCTTCCTTCCCCTGCCTCTTTTGAAGTTTTAAGGGCCGATTCTGTCATTCCCAATGTCCATCTATTATCTGTCATTCTCATTATATGTACTGCCCATGTCCACTTCTTTTTCTAACATGTTGTTAGAATATCCTCTACTCTAGTTTACTCTTGTATCCATATCTGTGTCTTAGTGTTATTCCCATCGTTATTCTTTTCATAGCTCTTTGAATTGTAAATAGCCTAAGTTCCAAGCCATTAGTAAGGTTCCAAGTTCCCGATGCATAAGTTGATATTGGTAAGACCATCTGATTACATACTTTTCTTTTTGGAGAAAGTAGCATTTTATATATCATAATCTCATATTGTTTACCATCCCAAGCTCTTCCTTCTTTTAATTTCGGTGTCATATCCTGAGGATATGCTACCTGTCTTTCAAAAGCACATATATTCATATTATGTTAGTTTTACTCATTAATTTTCAGTTGTACATTTTTGCTTTCTTTATTCAAATATTCTCTCATGTATTGCAATTCCTCCCATGAATCACTCAATAGAACTCTGTCATCTACAAATATTAACTTGTTAAGGCATTCCCCATTGACGTTAATTCCTAATTTTTCCTAAATAAATTCTTAATAACTCTTTCTAGGGACTTTGTGAATAATTTAAGAGAGATGGGGTGTGGTCTCCCTGTCTAACTCCATTCTAAATCGGAGTTTTTTCACTATCTTTACGTAGTTTTGGGATTGCTGTAGTATCTCTATGAATATCTTCAAGTGTTCCAACTTAAGATTAATTTATTCCTTGTCTTTGAAGGGCTCTTATTACTACTGAAGTTTTGACAGGATCAAAAGTTTTCTCATAGTCCATAAATGCCGTACATAGTTATTTGTCATACTTTTTTTTTCCATTAGCTGGTTAATAACATGGATATGGTCAGTTGTTTAAAACCTGCTTATAATGCCCATCTGCTCTTTTGGTTGGTTAAAGTCTAGCTGTGGCTCTATTCTGCATAACTCATCTGAGCTCCTTATAACTGGTTTTAAGAAGCCAATAATGTTGAAACGTGATGCCATCCCTAGGGCCAGGGGAATGGCGGTGTATATTAGGACCGAGTACCCTGCTTCTCATAAGTCCTGCTATCAATGTGGATGTCATGAGATTCAGGTAATAAAAGTTTGTGGCAGGCATAACAACTTTTATTTATGTTCGATCTACCGGAATCCAGACATGGATGATTCTATCTTCGATTGTCTTCTTACCATTATGGCTAAGATACAAGAATATGATAGAAAGGCTTCTTTTGTCTTTGTTGGTGATTTCAATGCTCACCATAGGGAGTGGTTAAGTTCTATCTCTCCTACCGATCGCCATGGCTTAAGAGCTTTAGACTTTGCCTCTGAATCAGGCTGTGAGCAAATCATAAATGAAGCTACTCACAGGTCTGGTAATTGCTTGGACCTCGTATACACTGACTCCCCTGGTGTTATAACTGGTAAGGTTGGTTCTCCAGTCGGGACATCTGATCATGCCTTGATTTCATTATTAGTGAAGACTGAGCAGCCTGTCCTTGATATATCATATTCTTGTAAAATTTATATGAAATCCCAAGCAGACTGGAATGGGATTTTACATGATCTTTTGTGCTTGAATTGGTCACAATTATATAATAGTGTAAATCCTGTTGTCCCTTTGAATGAGAATCTAGTCAACATAATTGATAGGCGTATCCCTTCTCGTGTGCTAAGGTACCGAGTGAAGGACAAACCGTGGTTCAACGATGATTGTAGACGTGCTTTTTTGGAGAAGCAGGAGGCTTATCAACTTTGGAAGGGTAACAGATCAGATTTGACCTGGAACAGCTATACTCAGCTTCGAGCTTTTGCTCAGAGAGTTTATGCCTCAACTGAAAAGGAGTACAATTTAACCATAAAAGAAACACTTTCTGGTACAACTCAGGAACATAAATGGTGGTCTACCCTTAAATCTGCACTCTTTGGTGTAGATGCAACAGTTCCTCCTTTACTTAAACCAGATGGCTCAGTCACTCACTGTCCAAAGGAAAAAGCAACCCTTTTGGCTGATGTTTTTGACAGTAAACAGAGTAATGAAAAACTTGAACTTCCTCATTCCTGTTTTCCTGAGGCTAAACTAACTAGTTTAGCTTTTCGATCTCGTGAGATTAAAGCTCTGTTGATGGACCTTGATGCTTATGGAGGTGTAGACCCAAATGGTATTTTTCCTTTGTTTTTTATAAAGACAGCAGATTTCTTAGCTCCAAAGTTATCTGTTATTTTGCGCAAGTTAGCAAGAAGAGGAGCTTTTAGCACTAGTTGGAGAATTGGTAATGTTACTCCTCTATGTAAATGTGTTTGTGGTAGCTCAAGTCCCACTGATTACCGCCCAATTTCCATAACTCCCATATTATCTAAAGTTTTCGAACGTCTTCTGGCAAAACGTCTTAATAGGTTTTCTGAAGGTAATCATCTACTCCCTAGTTTGCAATTTGGTTTTCGTAAAGGCCTTGGAGCATGTGATGCCCTTCTTACAATCTCCAATGCTGTACAGAAATCCCTTGATTGTGGTCGGGAAGTTCGTATGATTGGCCTTGATTTTAGTGCTGCCTTTGACCGTGTTAATCATGAGGCCCTTGTTTTCAAACTGAAACAGTTGGGAGTGGGTGGGTCGTTTCTTAGCATTATTATTGATTTTTTAAGTAATAGATCTCAAAGAGTTGTTGTTGATGGGCACCATAGTGATTATAGGAATGTGATATCCGGTGTTCCACAGGGTAGTGTTCTTGGCCCATTACTTTTTATACTATATACACATGACATGTGGTTTGGCCTAGAAAACAAGCTTGTTGCATATGCAGATGATGCTACTCTGTTTGCATCAATTCCATCCCCTGAATGTAGATCTAGGGTTGGTGAATCCCTTAATAGAGATTTAGCTAGAATTAGTGCATGGTGCAAATTATGGGGTATGAAGTTGAATCCTAACAAAACTCAAAGTATGATTGTAAGTAGGTCAAGGACGGTGGTTCCTCAACATCCGGATCTCAGTATTGATAATGTTTCTTTAAATATGTATGACTTTAAAAATTTTAGGTGTGATTCTCGACAGTAAATTTACTTTTGAGAAACATATAAGGTCTGTGTCTTCTTCAATTTCACAAAAAATAGGCTTATTGAGAAAGTCTTTCAAGATTTTCGGTGATCAATCTATTCTGAAGAAGTGTTTTAATTCTTTCATTCTACCTTGTTTTGAGTATTGTTCTCCTGTCTGGTCTTCAGCTGCTGATTCTCATCTTAATTTGTTGGACAGAAACTTACGGTCTATTAAATTTCTTATTCCTGATCTAGATATTAATCTCTGGCACCGTCGTTCAATTAGTTCATTATGCATGTTGCATAAGATTTTTCACAACTCTGACCATCCTTTACATTCAGATCTCCCTGGAAAATTCTATCCTGTTCGTAATACTAGGCAGGCAGTTAATTCTAATAGCCAGGCCTTCTCCATCACGAGGCTCAATACTACGCAGTACTCTAGAAGTTTTATTCCAGCTGTGACCAAGTTGTGGAATGATCTTCCTAATCGGGTTGTTGAATCAGTAGAACTTCAAAAGTTCAAAGTTGGAGCAAATGCTTTTTTGTTGACCAGGCGGACATAGTCTTTTTATAGTTTATTTATGACATATTTGTTTTTGATGATGTTGATAGTTTATTATATGACATGTCTGTTTTGACGTTGTTTCTTATTTTAGAATGATTTATTGTTAATTTGTTCTCTTCAGTTATTTATTTCCTTATTTCCTTTCCTCACTGGGCTATTTTTCCCTGTTGGAGCCCCTGGGCTTATAGCATCTTGCTTTTCCAACTAGGGTTGTAGCTTGGATAGTAATAATAATAATAATAATAATAACATTATTCTTGTAAATATTCTATATATTATTATTATTATTATTATTATTACTTACTAAGCTACAACCCTAGCTGGTAAGGTAGGTTGCTATAAGCCCAAGGGATCCAACAGGGAAAATAGCCCAGTAAGGAAAGGAAACAAGGACAAATCAAATATTTTAAGAACAGCAACACCACCTAAACGAATATTTTCTATATAAACTAGAAAATTAGATAGAATAGTGTGCCCGAGTGTACCCTCAAGCAAGAGAACTCTAACCAAACACAGTAGAAGACCATGGTACAGAGGCTAGGGCACTACCCAAGATTAGAGAACAATGGTTTGATTTTGGAGTGTCCTTCTTCTTGAAGGCCTGCCTACCATAGCTAAAGTCTCTTCTACCCTTACTAAGAGGAAAGTGGCCACTGAACAATTACAGTGCAATAGTTAACCCCTTGGTTGAAGAAGAATTGTTTGGTAATCTCAGTGGTGTCAGGTGTATGAGGACAGGGGAAAATCTGTAAAAAATAGGGCAGACTATTTGGTGTATGTGTAGGGAAAAGAAAGTGAACTGTAACCAGAGAAAAGGATCCAATGTAGTACTGTCTGTCCAGTCAAAGGACCCCATAACTCCCTAGAGGTAGTATCTCAACGAGTGGCTGGTGACCTGGCCAACCTACTACCTACTGTGAGTAAACTTAATTGGCGGTAATTTTTCAGCCCTATTGTGTGTCTCTTTTTATGAATTAGAATAATGATAAACTTTTCCAAGCTCTACAGTAAGCATAGAGATATTAAGGAGATGATGAATGGAGAAGTATTGATTTAAAAGCAAAAGATGGACACGACTGGCGAAATCTAATCGAGGTCTTTAGCATCAATAGGCGTAGGAGGAGATAAAGAAGAAGTTGATATATATATATATATATATATATATATATATATATATATATATATATATATATATACACACAACAAATGCAGCCATTTCTAATCCATTGTAGGATAAAGGTCTTAGACATGTCTTTATTCATGTCTAGGGTTTGGCCAGTTTTCATCACTACGCTGGCCAGTGTGGATTAGTGATGGTGGGAGACTTTTGTCTGATCGATGAAAGCTAATCAGTCTTGTATGGGTATCCCTGATATGTACAACCTTGTTTGTCAAGGCGATTACGGAAATCTTTTCACCACGTTAAGACATCCCCACGAAGCAGGGACACACACATGCACATATATATATATATATATATATATATATATATATATATATATATATATAAATATATATATATATATATATATATATATATATATATATATATATATATATATATATATATATATATATATATATATATATATATATATATATATATATAAATTGTGACGGGGCGAGAGAAGGTTGTGACTCAAAGACAGTATGAAAACAACTGAGTCAATTTGTTATAGAACACTCTCTTTTATATACAAAAGCTTAAAGCAACAAGAAATTTCATGTTAAAAAACAGACACTGTTACAGAGGAGAAAAGCATACATGTTTATTCTGTTTCTTTTTAGTGCGAGGGAAGAGCTAAGATACAAGCATAATATATACACAAAATGAACTATGTACTATCGTGTGACACACGGTTGATACATGGCTCCCCCCCTAAAAATTACATACTGTGCATGTTAAATAGGGCGCCCTGATCTAGAGAGGCGAACTGTAGGCGGGTCATCTGGCAGGAGATAAGCAGGTTTTATACGATCAATGGAGACCCAGTCTTCTTTGTCACGAATGTATAGTAGGAATGCTTTCGGACTGCATCGGATCACAAGGAAAGGGCCTGTGTAAGGGGGCATTAGCGGTGGCTTGTTAGTGTCGTTGCGTAGGAAGACATGCGTTGCAGAATGCAAGTCTGTTAGTATGTGATGCTTCGCTGGGGGCTTGTAAGTCTGGCGGCATGGAGTAAATTTTCCCACGACGTGATGTTTGCCCTGAGGAGATCGGAGGAGGAGGTTGTAGAAGGAAATAATTCAGCAGGGATGACCAACGGATCGCCATACACCATTTCAGCTGCCGAGACATCGAGGGCGTCTTTAGTCCTTAGTCCCAGGAGGACCCAGATAAGCTGAGTAAACCAGTTGCAATCCTTGCAGCGGGACATCAAAGCTGCTTTGAGGGTGCGATGAAAACGTTCAACCATTCCATTGGCAGCGGGGTTGTAGGCCGTTGTCTGATGTAGGGTGATGCCCAGGAGATTCGGTAATGATGTCCACAATTGAGAGGTGAAAGTGGTATCCCTGTCAGAAGTAATATGCTCAGGGATACAAAATCTTGCAATCTATCCTGAGAGTAAGGCAGATGTACATGAGGCGGAAGTTGCAGTTTCCATGGGAATGGCTTCAGGCCAACGAGTGGAGCGGTTGATGGCGGTAAACAGGTAACGATGTCCTTGTGATGTGGGTATGGGGCCTACAACATCGACATGAATGTGTGCGAAACGACGCTGAGGTTGAGGAAAGGTGTCCACTCCTGAATCCGTGTGTCGATGTACTTTGGAAGTTTGGCAAGAAGTACAGGCGCGGACCCAATCCTTAGCATCCTTGGAAATGCCATGCCAAATGAACTTCGCATTCAGCAGCTGTGCAGTAGAACGGCACGAGGGATGTGAAAGGCTGTGAATGAAATCAAACACCTGCCGACGCATGGGAGCAGGAATCCAAGGTCGCGGTCTACCAGTACTGACGTCACAGAGGAGGGTTGTGTTGGAGTCTTCGAGGGGGAAGTCTTCCCAACGGAGGGACGTGCAGGATGTCCTACATACTTGATACTCTGGATCCTGTCATTGGGCTTCAGCAAGGGCGTTGTAATCCAATCCCAGATGAACGGCAGCCAACGTGTTTCTTGACAGGGCATCGGCACCGGGATTCATTTTCCCAGTGACGTATTGAAGGGTGCAATTGTATTCAGCCACGGCGGAGAGATGTCGGCGTTGCCGGGCGGGTCAGGCGTCAGACTGTCGAGTGAAGGCGTGCACCAGAGGCATGTGGTCTGTGCGAATGACGAAGGGCGTACCTTCTAAGAAATGGCGAAAGTGACGGACAGCCAAGTGCATCGCCAGCAATTCAGTTTTCTGCTGAAGAAGGCCAATGGGCGGGGCGAGCCGTTGACCACCTGTTCGAGTACTGCACCAATAGCGACGTCTGCTGGCATCGGTGGAGAGAAGGAGAGGGGCATGTGGGATAGGAAAAGTGAGAGCCACAGCAGTTGATAGGGCCTTCTTTGCATTGCAGAAGGCGTAGAGGGGAGCAAGAGTGGCGGCAATGGCTGGAAGAAAACGGTGATAATAGTTGATCATGCCCAAGAATTCCTGCAGAGCTTTGACGGTCGAGGCCGCGGGGAAGTCCTCAACGGCTGCTACCTTCTCAGGGAAGGGATGGAGTCCTTCAGGAGTGATGCGGTGCCCTAAGAACGACACTTCGTTGGCGCTAAAGGTACACTTGTCGTACCGGACTACAAGGCAGTTTTGTTGCAGGCGGTCAAGCACGATGCGCAGGTGACGGAGGTGTTCCTCTTTTGAGGAGGAGAACACAAGTATGTCATCCACATAACATACACAGAAAGGGAAGTCCCCTAAGATGCCATCCATGAGGCCAAAACAGGAGTAATTGAAGGTGTATGTACCAAAAGGAGTGGTGATGGCGGTCTAGGGGATGTTTTCTGGGTTCATAGGCACCTGATAATACCCCTTCAGGAGGTCGAGCGTAGAGAAAACCTTTGCTTTGTGCAGGTAGGAGGTTACGTCGACAATGTTTGGGAGGGGGTAGTGATCCGGTTCTGTTTGCATGTTCAGTCGCCTGTAATCCACGCATGGATGGAGGGAGCCGTCTTTCTTCAGAACAATGTGTAAAGGTGACGACCATGGGCTGGAGGCCTTTTGGCAAAGGCCCATATCCTCCAATTCGGCGAACGTCTGTTTGGCGGCTGCCAATCGTTCCGGTGCCAGACGTTTAAATTTTGCAAAGACTGGGGGTCCCGTCATCTTGATATGGTGATAAATACCGTGCTTGGCAGTAACCGTGGGCGTTTGGCGAAGTTCTGGACGGAAAACTTCCGGGTACGACGTGAGGAGGTGGGAGTAAGCATCCGTGGGTGCGCTGATGTGGAGAGCGAGGTTAGAGGGGGCGGGTTGAAGAGGTGTCGACAAGTATGAGTCTGTGTTGACCAATCGTCGGTGGGCGACATTGACCAGAAGGTGGAAATGAGAGAGGAATTTTGCACCGAGGATTGGCAATGTGACGTCAGCAACGAGAAATTCCAATTAAATTTACCGTTTCCGAACGATAATGTGAGGTTCTCATAACCGTAGGTGGGTATCGCAGATCCATTGGCAGCTACCAAGCGGACGTCGGCACACGTAGACAGACTACGTCGTGTCCTGAAGAGTTCCCTTAGCAAAAGAGAACGACAAGCACCCGTGTCTGTCTACCAAAAATTGCATGCCCGTTCCTGCATCATGTAAAAAGAAAAGATTAAAAATAAGGGAGGCCACCGCCATGAGCGATGGCCTACTTACACGTTTGTTTGGCCACTGACAATCCTTGGCACATTTCTTCGCGGTTGCCCCGAATCTGAAGTGGTAGTACCAAATCTACGGCGGATGGGAGGTAGTAAGTGGCTGTAGAAGTCGTTGGTTGGGGTGCAAGCGATTGGTGGGTGGTGGGTGGTCCAGGCTGCTAATGAGGGATGCCTGAAAAGGGGTTATCTTTGATGGCTGGCTTGGTTTTTTGAAGACCCCTTTCGGCGGCTTTGTGGGGGGTCGATGGACGAGGTTGACATTAATAAATCGTCTTCATCATCCAGAAACGCGGACTCATCAGGATCTGGATCAGCCATGTCGTCATCTTCGTAGTTGCCACTTGTACTAGAAAGAAACAATTACGCTAAGTAATACCTGGCAATATCTACTCATATAAAGAATTAGATATATGTGCGTAGGTGAAAAATTTAAAAAACAAGTTTGGACTAGACTCTAGAGTGTACCTTCTTTTTTCGGTGCTGGTACGAAGGAACGTCAGAGCTTCAAAATGGACGTATTTCTTTTTCATTGAGGCACAGTCTCCACTCTTTGTTTGAAGGGATTTGAACATTGAATCCCTAATGTGCTTCCGTTTGAGCTTCATATAGTTCACTGTAATGAATAAAAGATCAGTTTGAGTATAAAACACGAATACGATGTTTCCTTAAAGAGTGTAAATATACATTCAAAGAGTACACTTATATACGCCCACAAGCCCCAATAAAAATGCAAAAGCAGGTTGGTTAGGTTAGGTTCAAAGTCTGGGTGAGTCACTCTTCTGTAATTTTTCCCAAAAACATTTTCATGTATTATAATACCTGTTGACCGAGGGAAATATTTTTATACCCTCTTCTGTTCTTCCGCAGATACCTAGCTTCAGGAAATTCCTTCACGGCTCTTCAGTTTGAATTCCATAATGGAAGAAGTACCATTGCTAAGATAGTTTTTGATACATGTGAAGCAATCTGGATTCTTTTGAAAGATATTGAAATGCCCGAAGTAACTACTCAAGAATGGCAAAACATTGCCGACACTTTTGAAAAGAAAACTAATTTTCCCAATTGTTTGGGAGCCGTTGATGGTAAGCACGTTTGTTGTATGAAGCCTCGCAGTTCTGGTTCAAAATTCTTCAACTATCGATGTGGGGTCGTACGGCCAAGAAGGTGATTCGACTGTTTTTCAATACACCGCTTTCGGATCAAAGTCATACTCGGAACAACTTAATATCCCACAACCTAAGCTCTTACCAGGCACTAATGATGACCCCCAACCATTTGTTTATATTGGAGATGAAGTCTTCAAAGTGCATACCAACCTTTTGTGATCCTTCCCTCAGCGGGAACTTGATTCTCGTAAACGAGTTTATAATTACAGACATTCAAGGGCCAGACGTTCAGTGGACTGCATTTGGATTATTGGCGAATGAGTGGCAGATTTTTCACAAACCGATCAAGGTTGCACCTGATTTTATAGATTCTATTGTCAAAGCATGTTGTATATTACACAATTTCATCAGACGAAAGGATGGAGTCAATTACTATGACTGTGACGAAGCTGAGGAGTCCCCATTCCGTGATGTCACTACCACCGGGCCGGCTCCTCGGCTTTTAGGAATTCAAGTTCGGGATTATTTTGCTGACTACTTTGTTGGAGTGGGTGCTGTTCCCTTTCAAGACAAATACCAGTATTGAAATAATTGTACCTCTGAAAATGTAAATAAATGCTGATACTTACTTTCCTTTGTTTGTTCTTCCTTGCTGAGGGAATCCAATTCCTCGTTGACGCCATTAGCTACAGTTACCCAGGCTTTATCTTTTTCCGCCCTATCTTTATATTGATCACAACCCTTGTCACAGATGGCAGGCTGTTGCTCTACCATAGAAATAATCAAAAAGGTTCACTATTGATATCTGTATATTATTAGGAATTCCTGAAAAACAGGAGTGTGAGCCAGAAAAGAAGTGCACCTGACGACTGCTTCAAAGCTACTGCAGATCAAAGTCATCACAGGCAGGGTTGTCAACTTTGGGTTGATAGCGAGCTGAGGGAATTATATTAAAAAATAGTTAAATACAGTTTTGCTTTTAGCGATAAATATTGCAATAGATAGTAATGCGTAATTATATAGTAATAGTATTACCTTGTTAGTTTAAAGTCACTTCTACCCATATTGGTGAAATTGGCATTAATAATGAAGCAATGAAAATATAAGGAAATAATAGGAGTAATACATGGAGATTTTCAACATACTTACATAGTAGAAATATATATATATATATATATATATATATATATATATATATATATACATATATATATATATATGTATATATATATATATATATATATATATATATATATATATATATATATATATATATATATATAACGGATTTTGAGCGAAGCGAAAAATCTATTTTTGGGTGAGATGGCCATGTCGTCCTGATGGAAGTTCCTATAGGGTAGCTTCCTAGGGTATATTACAACTACGGCGATATTCCCAGAGAATTTACCTAATTAGGGGTAGGCTCCCCTTTCAAGGGGTGCCAATCGTAAAAAATATTTCCCAAAAATACACTAATCAAGACACGCTAATGAAATTTTCAGGGATTATTAGCACTATAATAAGGCATATCCTCTGTAAGTTTTATCATCCTAAAGGGAAAATAAAGGATTTTATGAATAAAAATGTGAAAATCGGAGCTAGCGACTTAAAATTTGTTTGGTGACCAGTGAGAAACTAATGTCTTGAATTGAAATTCGCTCTGTAATTATGTTTGTTTATCCACCTGGAACAAGCAGACAAAGTTTTATCAAAATCGAACAGTAAATAAGCACACAGCAAGAAAAAAACGAGCATTAACTTTAGTGAAAGCCCGGCTGGTGATGGAGGGATACCTAGAAATAAATATTCACCAAAAATTAAAATTTCGATTTAGGGAAAAAACCTTCTGTGTTTTTCTAGGTATTATGTCACTTGATGGCCTAAAACATCTAAATATTATATTACTTAAGGCATAAGAGCAGGACAAGCAAAGAAATACACCCCTCTCCCGAAAAAGAAAAAACGAGAAATTACGATTTTTGTCTGATGACGAAAATATTGGATATAAAATCATAGTCACCCCTGAGCCCATTTTCTTTGATATCACTGATATGAGAAAACGACTTTGAACAGTTTTTAAGGGGTAAACTGAAAAAATTAGAAAATTACTAATGATATTTCGTATTTTTACTATTAACATAAGGGGGGCGTTGATGACCAGGGGGGGCATTATAGAGGCTGGAGATGAATTCTACACATATCACGGCCTTCTGATAGACAAAAGGAAGACTTTTAGCAAAGAAAAAAAAATTGGGAAAATTCACCCTCTGATCGTGGAGACAACCCTTAGGTACCCAGAATTCTAACTCCTGGAGCGAATAATCTGTGTTATAGTTTCATTTCTATTCCTGTCCTGCCATTTAACTCCTAATATTTTTCGGAGGGCTTTGTTCTCAAATCTACTTAATCTGTTGGATATGGTTTCATTGCCATACCATGATTCATGTCCATACTGTAACACCGATCTCACTAAACTGATATATAGCCTGATTTTTATATGTAATTTCAGGTGATTAGATTTCCAAATTTTACTCAACCTAGTCATTATTTGATTTGATTTATTCAATATTTCATTAAACCTATTTGATATTAAATGCATTCTGGTAAGCAAGCACTGCAAATCTTATAGTAACTGCTAATAAGGAGAGCGCCATCAGCATACTGTAGGTCACCTAATTTCCCATTACCAATGCAGTGCAATACTTCTCCACCATTCCCAACTGTTCTATGGTATACAAAATCCATGAGGAGGATAAACAACATGGGTGACAACATTCTCGTGGAGTACGCTGTTCACTGGAAATTCAATTGATAGGATTCCATTAACATTATCTTAGCACTTGTGCTATGGTCATGAACAGACTTAATCAAATTTACATATTTAAGAGGAACTCCATAATGACGCACACTATGAAAGGCTTTCTCATAGTCCATAAATGCCATCAAAATTAAATGATTATATTCTACACAGTTTCATAAGCTTCATACATTTGTAAATCAATCTAGGACATACATCTATAAATCCATCATTTAAATTCATACATTCCCAAAGAAAAAATTGAGCAAATGCGATTATAATTTAGTTAGAAACTTGATATTTTTGTTTATTGACGTGAAACTGATATGTGAATCAGTAACTCTGTCCTTTACCTAAAGTTATTCTTAGACTTGAAATGCTGATATTAAATCGAGTTTAGCTTCGAAACATAAAGGCTGCATGATAATCTAGTTGGATAGAAGGATGGTCCAATGGCCCTATTAATGAAATCAGTTTTTGCTTCCATACTAATTCATGACGTCATTCTTCTATATTCGGGGGAATATTTTGTAATTTTCCGACTCCGTATGTGATACAGAATTTCGTGTATTATGCAATGTGCTGCACCTTCTATCAGACTTATGCAAATGAGAAAGGGGATTCCCTCTTCTGCCCTCCAAGAAAGCCGTGTTTCCATGAAATTTCGGTTTCGGTAAATTTGTAACAATACAGTAGATCTTTATAAGAGGACTATTTGCATGCGAGATAGTTCCCTAGAAATGAGAGGTCATAAACGTTATAATTACTTCGATATGATTGCAGAGGGGATAACTAAGATATCTCCTGTTGTTTTCATTTGTATTACTAGTGTACATGACCCTTCAAAAATGATGGATAAATGAAGTCCCCTTAAAACTGTTTGGATCTATGGCGTCCCCTTAAGCTGTTTAGATATATGGAGTCCCCTTAAAACTTCTTAGATGTATGTAGATCCTTTAACACCTTATAGATTTATGGATTCCCTTTAAAACAGTTTAGATCTATGGATTCTCCTTAAAACTGTTTAGAGCTGCGGAGTCAGTCCCTTTAAAACTGTTCAGATATATGGAGACACCTTAAAACTGTTTAAAGCTATGAAGACTCCTTAATTTTTTTTAGATGTATGGAGTCCCCTTAAAACTGTTTATATCTATGGAGTTCCCTTAAAACTGTTTGGATCTATGGAGTCCCCTTACAAATGTTTAGATCTGTGTAGTCCCCTTAAAACTGTTAAAATTGATGGAGTCCCCATAAAACCTTTTAGATCTACGGAGTCTCCTTAAAACTGTTTAGCTCTATGGAGTACCCCTAAAACTCTAAAGATCTCTGGAGGCCCCTTGAAACTTTTTAGAAATATGGAGACCCGTTTAAAATGTATAGATCTCTGGAGTCCCCTTAAAATTGATTAGATTTATGAACGTCCTTTAAAACAGTCTAGAGCTATGGAGTACCCTTAAACTGGTTTAGATATTTGGAGTAACCTTCAAATGCTTAGATCTGTGGAGTCTCCTTAAGACTGTTTATATCTATGGAGTCCCCTTAAAACTGTTTATATGGAGTAACCTTAAAACTGCTTAGATCTATGGAGTCCCCTTAAAACTGTTTAGATCTATAACGTGTTAGTTGCTTTGATATCCCTTAAAAGAGTCATAATATTGATTTAAAATCAGTATTTCAGTATTTCCTCCCAGTTTGATGTATCGAAAACAAAATGAGGGTGAATCTGTACCTTTTTATCCTGGTCATTACCAAAGCCAACTGATTTCGAGGAAGAGTTGATTCACTGCATCCACAAGAGCTTGTCTTAATGAACAAAAGATTGTTGGCAATTTTTTCCGACTCAAATGAAAAGTTCTAATGCGATTTAACTGTTGATGTCGAGAATTGGGACAATCATGCAATCATGGGAGCTGAATTTCATGGCTCTTTTCGCATTTGCATTTTGATTTTCATTTTGATTTCAATCCTGAGGAACTTCTATGGATATGTTTTTTATTTGATTGGTTGTAACGTGGAACCAGAAGTATTTTTTTTTTGCTTTGGATTATTTCTAAGAAATATTAGATATAATCTGTCAGATTATTAATACTACGGTGAAGAAGAAAATTAAAATATAGATCTTTTACAGATATCAATATTGTCTTTATGGTCTTACGTTTTTGTTGACTTTATCACCACTCCACTCCTCTCTCTCTCTCTCTCTCTCTCTCTCTCTCTCTCTCTCTCTCTCTCTCTCTCTCTCTCTCTCACTGTGAATTTATATATTATATACAATATATATATATATATATATATATATATATATATATATATATATATATATATATATACATATATATATATATATATATATATATATATATATATATATATATATATATATATATGAGTGTGTGTGTGTGCATGTATTAAGCAAAACTCATAGAACCACGAAATTTTCTGATAATTAACATGAATAAACACATATCTGAGACCTTTGTCCTGTGGTGGACTAGAGGGACCTGCATTTATTGGTAGTGTATGCATGTATGTATGTATGTATATATATATATATATATATATATATATATATATACATATATATACATACACACACACACACACACATATATATATATATATATATATATATATATATATATATAAATATATATATATATATATATATATACGTATGTGTATATATATGTATATATATATTAATATATATATATATATATATATATATATATATATATATATATATATATATATATATAAAATACTAATATAAACATACAAAGATGATCCTATTATATTTACTATTTCAAAATGTTATCACAATATGGGTTTTAACGATTATACCAAGACTCTCCAGAGAAAAGGAAATGTCTGTTCTGCAGAAAATGTATGACAGACAGACGTTAACAATGATAACTTGTCTTTACAACTTGCAATTTAGAAAATTAGTAAATCTTCAGAGAGAGAGAGAGAGAGAGAGAGAGAGAGAGAGAGAGAGAGAGAGAGAGAGAGAGAGAGAGAGAGAGGGAGAGATGGTCAATTCTTCTAATATGATTAGAACTAAAGTTGTTATTCCATTGTTAAATTGATTTTCTCTGGTTAAAATGTTTTACTTTTCTTTCGTTATAAAACGGTTAATATAATATTACCTCATTTGCTGTCTTCTTTATATTAATGTAATGGATTGAATAAAGTTAACACTCCCAGATTATACACCGCTATTATTATTATTATTATTATTATTATTATTATTATTATTATTATTATTATTATTATTTTTTATTGATAGTTATAATGTAGTTTTCTTGACTTGCTTATCTTTTATCGCAAAGACATCCTCTTCAACGTTTACAACGCTTTCATAAGGCTGAATTCACCGGCTACAACATCAATTGCGCTCACAGCAGAGCCTCTACAACATTTACAACGCTACCTAAAAGCTCAAATCACTAGCTACAACACCAATTGCTCTCACAGCAGAGCCTCTACAACGTTTACAACACTAAAAAAAGGCTTAATTCATTGCCTACAACACCAATTGCACTCAGAGCAGACCCTCTACAACGTTTACAACGCTACCAAAAGGCTCAAATCACTGGCTACAGCACCAATTGTACTCACAGCAGAGCCTCTACAACGTATACAACGCTACCAAAGGGCTCAAATCTCTGGTTAAAATACCAATTGCACTCACACCACAGCCTCTCAAAGCTACCAAAAGGCTCAAATCACTGGCTAAAACACCGATTACACTCACAGCAGAGCCTCTGCAACGGTTACAATGCTACCAAAAGGCTCAAATCACTGGCTACAACACCAATTGTACTCACAGCAGAGCCTCTACAACGTATACAATGCTACCAAAAGGCTCAAATCACTAGCTAAAACATCAATTGCACTCACACGACAGCCTCTGCAGTGCTACCAAAAGGCTCAAATCACTGGGTGCAACACCTTCTACATTCACAGCAGAGCTACCACAACGCTCACAATGCTACCAAAAAGGTCAAATCACTGGCTACAATACCAATTGCTCTCACAGCAGAGCCACTACAACGTTTACAACACTACAAAAAGGCATAATTCACTGGCTACAACACCAATTGCACTCATAGCAGACCCTTTACAACATTAACAACGCTACCAAAAGGCTCATGTCACTGGCTACAACACCAATTGTACTCACAGCAGAGCCTCTACAACGTCTATAACGCTACCAAAAAGCCCAAATCACTGGCTAAAACACCAATTGCACTCACAGGAGATCCTCTACAACGTTTACAACGCTCCCAAACGGCTCAAATCACTGGCTACAATACCAATTGTACTGCAACGTATACAACGCTACCAAAAGGCTCAAATTATTGGCTAAAACACCAATTACACTCACACGACATCCTCTGCAATGCTACCAAAAGGCTCAAATCACTGGCTGCAACACCAACTGCATTCACAGCAGAGCTTCTAGAACGCTCACAACGCTACCAAAAAGGTTAAATCACTGCCTAAAACACCAATTCCTCTCACAACAGAGCCTCTAAAATGTTTACAACACTACAAAAAGGCATAATTCACTGGCTACAACACCAATTGCACTCATAGCAGACCCTCTACAACGTTTATAACGCTACCAAAAGGCTCAAATCACTGACTACAACACCAATTGTACTCACAGCAGAGCGTCTACAACGTTTATAATGCTACCAAAAGGATCAAATCACTAGCTAAATCACCAATTGCACTCACACCACAGCCTCGGTAATGCTACCAAAAGGCTCAAATCACTAGCTACAACACCAATTGCGCTCACAGCTGAGCCTCTACATCATTTACAACACTACCAAGAGGCTCAAATGACTGGCTACAACACCAATTGCATTCAAAGCAGAGCCTCTACAACGTTTACAAAGCTACCAAAAAGCTCAAACCACTGGCCACAACACCAATAGCAATCACAGCAGACCCTCCATAACGTTTACAACAATACCAAAAGGCTCAAATCATTGGCTGCAACAGCAATTGCATTTGCAGCAAAGCCTCTACCACGTTTTCAACGCTACCAAAAGGATCAAATCACTGGCTACAACACCAATTGCACTTACAGCAGAGCCTCTACAACATTTACAACACTACCAAAAGGCTCAAATCACTGGCTACAACACCAATTACATTCACAACAGATCCTCTACAACGTTTGCAACGCTACCTAAAGGCTCAAATCCTTGGCTACAACACCAATTACACTCACAGCAGAGCCTCTACACCGTATACAACTAACAAAATTCTCAAAACATTGGTTACACACCAATTGCACTCACAGCAGAGCCTCTACAACGTTTACACCGCAACTAAAAGGATCAAATCCCTGGCTACAACACCAATTGTAATCACAGCAGAGCCTCTACAAAGTTTACAACACTACCAAAAAGCTCAATTCACTGGCTACAATACCAATTGCTCTCACAGCAGAGCCTCTACAACGTTTACGACACTACAAAAAGGCTTAAATCATTGGCTACAACACCAATCACACACATAGCAAATCCTCTACAATGTTTACAATGCTACCAAAAGGCTCAAATCACTGGCTATAACACCAATTGTACTCACAGTAGAGCCTCTGCAACGGTTACATTGCTACCAAAAGGATCAAATCACTGGCTGCAACACCAATTGCAATCACAGAAGAGCATTTACAACATTCACAACACTACCAAAAGGCTCAAATTACTGGCTACAACACAAATTGCACTCACATCACAGCCTCTACTACTTTTACAACGCTACCAAAATGCTCAAATCACTGGCTAAAACACCAATTGCATTCACAGCAGAGCCTCTAAAACATTTACAACACTACCAAAAGGTTTAAATCACTGGTTACAACACCAATAGCACTCACACCACAGCCTCTACAACGTTTTAAACACTACCAAAAGGCTCAAAGCACTGCCTACAACACCAATTGCATTCACAGCAGAGCCTCTACAACATCTACAACACTACCAAAACTCTCAAATCACAGGCTAAAACACCGATTGTACTCACAGCAAAGCCTCTAAAACGTTTTCAACAATACTAAAAGGCTCAAATTACTAGCCACAACACCAATTTTACTCACAGCAGAGCCTCAACAACATTTACAAAAGGCTCAATTCACAGGCTGCAACACCAATTGCACTAACAGCAGAGCCTCTACAACGTTCACAACGCTACCAAAAGGCGCAAATCACTGGCTACAACACCAATTGTACTCACAGCAGAGCCTCTGCCACATATACAAGGCTAGCAAAAGGCTAAAATCACTGGCTATAACATCAATTGCACTCATAGCAAAACCTCTAAAATGTTTACAACGCTATCAAAAGGCTCAAATCACTGCTACAACACTAATAGTAATCACAGCAGAGCCTCTACAACGTTTACAGCGCTACCAAAAGGCTCAAATCACTGGATACAACAACAATTGCACTCACAGCAGTGCCTCTAAAACGTTTACAACAATACTGAAAAGCTCAAATCACTGGCTACAACACCATTTGTACGCACAGCAGAGCCTCTACAACGTTTACAATGCTACCAAAAGGCTCAAATTTACAGGCTGCAACACCAATTGCACTCACAGCAGAGCCTCTACAACGTTTGCAATGCTAACAAAAGGTGCAAATCACTGGATACAACACCAGTTGTACTCACAGCAGAGCCTCTGGAACATTTACAAAGCTACCCAAAAGCTCAAATCACTGGCTACAACACCAATTGCACTCAGAGCAGAACCTCTACAACGTTTACAATGGTACCAAAAGGCTCAATTCACAGGCTTGCAACACCAATTGTACTCACAGCAGAGCCTCTACAACGTTTACAACGCTACCAAAAGGCGCTAATCACTGGCTACAACACCAATTGTACTCACAGCAGAGCCTCTGCAATGTTTACAACGCTACCAAAAGGCTCAAATGACTACCTAAAACACCAATTGCATTTACAGCACAGCTGCTACAACGTTTCCAACGCTACCAAAAGGCTCAAGTCACTGGCTACAACACCAATTGCATTCCCAGCAGAGCCTCTATAACATTTACAACGTTACCAGAAGGCTCAAATCACTTCCTAAAACACCAATTGCATTCACAGCAGACTCGCTACAATGTTTTCAACACTACCTAAAGGCTCAGGTCACTGGATACAGCACCAATTGTGCTCACAGCAGAGCCTCTACAATGTTTACAACACTAGAAAAAGGCATATTTCACCGGCTACAGCACCAATTGCACTCATAGCAGACCCTCTACAACGTTTACAACGCTACCAAAAGGCTCAAATCACTGGCTACAACACCAATTTTACTCACAGCAGATTCTCTACAACGTCTATAACGTTACCAAAAGGCTCAAATCAACTGCTAAGACACCAATTGCACTCACAGCAGACCCTCTACAACGTTTACAATGCTACCAAAAGGCTCAAATCACTGGCTATAACACCAATTGTAATCACAGCAGAGCCTCCACAACGTATACAACGCTACCAAAATGCTCAAATCACTGGCTAAAACACTAATTGCACTCACACCACAGCCTCTGCAATGCTACCAAAAGGCTCAAATCACGGCCTGCAACACCAACTGCTTCCACAGCAGAGCTTCCAGAACGCTCACAACGCTACCAAAAAGGACAAATCACTGGCTACAACACCAATTGATCTCACAGTAGAGCCTCTACAACGTTTACAACACTACAAAAAGGCATAATTCACTGGCTACAACACCAATTGCACTCACAGCAGAGCCTCTACAACGTCTATAACGCTACCAAAAGGCTCAAATCACTAGCTAAAACACCAATTGCACTCACACCACAGCCTCGCAATACTACCAAAAGGCTCAAATCACTGGCTACAACACCAGTTGTGCTCACAGCAGAGCCTCTACATCATTTATAATGCTACCAAAAGGCTCAAATGACTGGCTACAATACCAATTGCATTCAAAGCAGAGCCTCTACAACGTTTACAGAGCTACCAAAAGGCTCAAACCACTGGCCACAACACCAATTGCACTCACAGCACAGCCTCCATAACGTTTACAACAATACCAAACGGCTCAAATCACTGGCTGCAACAGCAATTGCATTCACAGCAAAGCCTCTACCACGTTTTCAACGCTACCAAAAGGCTCAAATCATTGGCTACAACAACAATTGCACTTACAGCAGAGCCTCTACAACGTATACAACACTACCAATAGCCTCAAATCACTGCCTACAACACCAATTGCATTTACAACAGATCCTCTACTACGTTTGCAACGCTTCCTAAAGGCTCAAATCCCTGGCTACAACACCAATTGCAGTCACGGCAGAGCCTCTACAACGTATACAAATACCAAAATTCCCAAATCATTGGCTACAACACCAATTACACTCACAGCAGAGCCTCTACAATGTTTACAGCACAACTAAAAGGATCAAATCCCAGGCTACAACACAAATTGCAATCACAGCAGAACCTCTACAACTTTTACAACACTACCAAAAAGCTCAATTCACTAGCTACAACACCAATTGCTCTGACAGCAGAGCCTCTACAACGTTTACGACACTACAAAAAGGCTTAAATCATTGGCTACAACACCAATTGCATTCATAGCAAACCCTCTACAACGTTAATAACGCTTCCAAAAAGACTCGAATCACTGGCTACACTACCAATTGTACTAACAGCAGAGCCTCTTCAACGTATACAATGCTACAAAAAGGCTCAAATCACTGGCTAAAACACCAATTGCACTCACACCAAAGCCTTTACAATGCTACCAAAAGGCTCAAATCACTGGCTAAAACACCAATTGCACTCACAGTAGAGCCTCTGCAACGGTTACATTGCTACCAAAAGGATCAAATCACTGGCTGCAACACCAATTTTAATTACAGCAGAGCATCTACAACATTTACAACACTACCAAAAGGCTCAAATCACTGGCTACAACACCAATTGCACAAACATCACAGCCTCTACTACTTTTACAACGCTACCAAAATGCTCAAATCACTGGCTAAAACACCAATTGCCCTCACAGCAGAGCCTCTGCAACGTTTACAATGCTACCAAAAGGATCAAATCACTGGCTACAACACCAATTACATTCACAGCAGAGCCTCTACAACATTTACAGCACTACCAAAAGGTTCAAATCACTGGTAACAACACCAATAGCACTCACACCACAGACTCCACAACGTTTTCAACGCTACCAAAAGGCTCAAAGCACTGGCTTCAACACCAATTGCATTTCCAGCAGAGCCTCTACAACATTTACAACACTACCAAAACTAAAATCACTGGCTAAAACACCGATTGTACAAACAGCAGAGCCTCTAAAACATTTTCAACAATACTAAACGGCTCAAATTACTAGCTACAACACCAATTGTACTCACAGCAGAGCCTCAACAACGTTTACAACGTTACCAAATGTCTCAATTTACAGGCTGCAACACCAATTGCACTCACAGTAGAGCCTCTACAACGTTCACAACGCTACCAAAAGGCGCAAATCACTGGCTACAACAGCAATTGTACTCACAGCAGAGCCTCTGCAATGTATACAACGCTACCAGAAGGCTAAAATCACTGGCAATAACATCAATTGCACTCAGAGCAAAACCTCTAAAATGTTTACAATGCTACCAAAATGCTCAAATCACTGCTACAACAACAATTATACTCATAGCAGTGCCTCTACAACGTTTACAACAATACTAAAAAGGTCAAATCACTGGCTACAACACCATTTGTATGCACAGCAGAGCCTCTACAACGTTTACAATGCTACCAAAAGGCTCAAATCACAGGCTGCAACACCAATTGCACTCACAGCAGAGCGTGTACAACGTTTGCAACGCTACCAAAAGGCGCAAATCACTGGCTACAACACCAGTTGTACTCACAGCAGAGCCTCTGCAACGTTTACAACGCTACCAAAAATCTCAAATCTCTGGCTACAACACCAACTGCACTCAGAGCAGAGCCTCTACAACGTTTACAACGGTACCAAAAGGCTCAATTCACAGGCTGCAACACCAATTGCACTCATAGCAGAGCCTCTACAACATTTATAACGCTACCTAAAGGCGCAAATCACTGACTACAACACCAATTGTACTCACAGCAGAGTCTCTGCAATGTTTACAACGCTACCAAAAGGCTCAAATCACTGGCTACCACACCAATTGTATTCACAGCACAGCTGCTACAACGTTTCCAACGCTACCAAAAGGCTCAAGTCACTGGCTACAACACCAATTGCATTCCCAGCAGAGCCTCTATAACATTTACAACGTTACCAAAAGGCTCAAATCACTGCCTAAAACACCAATTGCATTCACAACAGATCCGCTACAACGTTTCCTACGCTACCAAAATGCTCAAGTCACCGGCTACAGCACCAATTGTACTCACAGCAGAGCCTCTACAATGTTTACAACGCCACGAAAAGGTTCAAATCACTGGCTACAACACCAATTGCATTCACAGCAGAGCCACTACAACGTTTCCAACGTTACCAATAGGCTCAAGTCACTGGCTACAACATTAATTGCGCTCACAGCAGAGCCTCTACAACGTTTACAATGCAACCAAAAGGCTCAAATCACTGACTGCACCGCCAATTGCATTCACAGCAGAGCCTCTATAACATTTACAACGTTACCAAAAGACTCAAATCACTGCCTAAAACACCAATTGCACTCACAGTAGATGCTCTTACAACGTTTACAATAGTACCAAAACACTCAAATTACTGGCTACAAATCAAATTGTACTCACAGCACAGCCTCTACAACGTTTACAACGCTACCAAAGGGCTTAAATGACTTTTTACAACACCAATTGCATTCACACTAGAGCCTCTACAATGTTTACAACGCTTCCAAAAGGCTCAAATCACTTTTTGCAACACAGATTGCATTCACACTAGACCCTCTACAACGTTTACAACGCTACCAAAAGGCTCAAATCACTGGCTACAACACCAATTGCACTCGCAGCAGGGTCACTGCAACGTTATAACGCTATCAAAAGTCTCAAATCACCGGCTAGAACACCAATTGCACTCGCAACAGAGCCACTGCGATGTTTACAAAGCTACCAAAAGGTTCAAACCACTGGCAATTCTTTGATTTTAGCCCTCTAAAGTAATTTGTATATTCCCTAGACACGTACTGAAGACAAAAAAAAAGTACTTTTAAGTTGTCATTTCTTAAAAACGATTATGGAAGGAAAAAGTTCACACTTGTTACAGATCATAAACCTTTATTACCCATATTGGTTTCAAAAGCAAGGTTACCTACTTTTCTAGCTGCAAAAATACAACGTTGCACAATAACATAATGAAAAAAAATATCAGAATGGTATTTATGGTATGTGTACATGGATAATGGCTTCATCATTATAACCCCTAAACGCTTAAAAATGACCTTGGCGATTCTAATGTCACCCTGGTTTGCTTCAATGAAGCATAATAATAACCTCTCTCTCTCTCTCTCTCTCTCTCTCTCTCTCTCTCTCTCTCTCTCTCTCTCTCTCTCTCTCTCTCTCTCTCTCTCTCTCTCGCCTGTTTACCAGAAACGTTCAACTTCTAAGCGAGTACCCAATATCCTGCTGAGGAGACAATTTAAACAGGAATATTCTTGAAATCGTTCTGTTCCATCACTTGATTATTTCATTAATTTCTGATCAACAAACTTGTTCCACGAGGATTAATGACAGAGAGGAGAGATAAATAGATGGATAGATAGATACATACATAGATAGTAGATAGATCGATTTAGAAAGAGAGATAGAGATTAGAATGGTGGTGGAAGCTTTTATCTACATATTATCTTGTCATTTCCTCAAAACATTCTCTCTCTCTCTCTCTCTCTCTCTCTCTCTCTCTCTCTCTCTCTCTCTCTCTCTCTCTCTCTCTCTCTCTCTCTCTCTCTCTCTCTTTCTCTCCTTATATTCCTGTATTCTTTTTGTGGTTATTGACGTCATCAGATCCGACATCTATTCGCTAAAAGTAAACAAAAGACCTTTATGTGTTTATTTAAACGGAAATATCTCTAAATTGATGGGTAAATAAGTGAGATTTGAACTTTGAAGGTAACAAGAAATCTCGTGAAAGCCATTTCTTTTAAATAAATGTGAGTCTTACTGAAGTTAGATTCTGTCAGGATAGACGTTTTCATACTAGAGATTATCATAATAATGAGTCAAAAGAATCACTGATTCTTATGTGAATAATAGTACTCCATTTAACGTGCAGAAGAAGCATCCACAGATTAGGCTATCCCATTACCAGAGAGAGAGAGAGAGAGAGAGAGAGAGAGAGAGAGAGAGTAAATGGCAAATGAGACAAGGATATAAATAAAGATGATACAAGAGACAACTGAATTAAATCTCATAAAAGATTTGAGGGAAAAAATCTTTTAAGTTGAGCTATTATTTCATCAAAGGTTTAATCATTTAATCTTCCCCTGACAGTGATGTGGTAGGGCGGGTTGGGGGAAGAGGAGGTGGATAGTAGCCTGTATAGGGCACCTTATACCGAATGCTATATTTTCCAAATAACTTTTCATGTGTGATATTCTGAACTACATACAAGAGAGAGAGAGAGAGAGAGAGAGAGAGAGAGAGAGAGAGAGAGAGAGAGAGAGAGAGAGAGAGAGAGCAAAATGAAAAATTAAATTTTGAATCATTGGCTAAAGATGTCAAGTTTTTAATAATTAATTCTTTTGTGGCTGATTTATCAAAAGTAATCCCATTCTCTCTCTCTCTCTCTCTCTCTCTCTCTCTCTCTCTCTCTCTCTCTCTCTCTAGATAGATAGATAGATAGATAGATGGTTCTATCCCCATTAACTTATGTATTAGAAACTTGGAGCTATACTAAAGCCTTAGAACATAATCTAGTTACAACTCAAAGAGCTATGGAAAGAATAATAATGGGAATAACACTAAGAGACTGAAAAACAGCATAACTAATGTAGGGGATATTCTAGCAAAAATTTAAGAAAAAGAAATGGACATTGGGAGGACACATAGTGAGAATAACAGATAATAGATGGACATCGAAAATAACGTTTATCCATGGAGTTTGCAAAACAAGCCGGGAAAGGAAGAGAAGACGATGGATTGACGAAATGAGAAAATTTCCTGGTATAATCTGACATAAAAAGATCATAAACAGTTGCAAGGGGAAGGACATGTCTGAGGTTCTTGTCCTGCAAGAAAATATATATATATATATATATATATATATATATATATATATATATATATATATATATATATATATATATATATATATATATATATATATAGATATATATGTGTGTGTGTGTGTGTGTGGGGGGGGGGTGTTATGTCTTTCTCTGTGTGTCCTCTTTGAATTACCTTTTCTTCCTTTCCCTTTCTTTATATGTTTCCTCCTTCCTCTGTTACAGTCCGGCTCTTTCTCTTTGTTTCGTTTCTTTGTCTCTTTCACTCTCCCTTCTCTTCTTAAATATCTCTCTTTTCTCGATTCCTCCTGTTTGCCAGATTTCCTCTCTCTCTCTCTCTCTCTCTCTCTCTCTCTCTCTCTCTCTCTCTCTCTCTCTCTCTCTCTCTCGTTCTGTGTTTGCCTGCTTGTCTGTCAGTATGCCCGTGTCTCTTTCCTTCTCTTTTTCTCCTCTGTCTCCCTGTCCCTCTCTCTCTTTCCTGTCTCCCCCTCTCTCCTCCTGTCTCTCTCAGGACAACTCGTTTGTCGAAGGCCTTGAAATAAAGACGCAGAGATATTCCATCTTTTATCTTTTGAATTTACTCGGGTCCTTGACTGAAAAGATCGTGGCGGACGATAAATGTTATTTGAAATCTTCTCCAGGTTTAAAACTACACGAAATATTGCAATGTTATCACCCTGGAAGCGATGAAGGTCATGTTATGTGCACCTGTTTACGTATATGTTGACATTCCTCCTACATATGGTGGATGTCAGTTTATTTGTTTAGAGCTACGAAGATCTCTGTTGTTTACACCCGGAGAATTCTTCTTCTTCTTCTTCTTCTTCTTCTTCTTCTTCTTCTTAATTTCCGTGAGATCTCTTAAGAAAATTTCCATTGAAAATTAATGGAACTTCATACTGTATTGAATATTCATGATATTAAAGTTCTGATGCTGAAGGTCACGTTATAAGTTTCAATATGAATACGTAATTCAGCTTAGCAATAAGTTTCGGGTTTTCATTGGATGGCAGACGAAATTGTATGAGGGTTAGAAAGGAATCTGTGCATGTAATTTGATATATAGATTAACGTCAGATCCCAACCATATGGAATCGCGTTATTTCCGTAGATATGGTAGAAATATTGGAATGCATATGACCTATAAACAAATTAGCTTTGATATACCACTCATGTGGAGGAGGTCGAGGTAGGGGTTGCCAGAGGTTGACATATATGGTTGAAATACTAATCATTCGTAAATATCACACGTTTCATAATAGTTTAAACATGATTCTCGGTGTTATTCATCATAAGTATAATATTTTTATGAGTGTATATGGTTGAGTCCACTAAATAACTCATTCCACTTCACCTGACGGCGCAGAGAACATGGCAAGCGTCACATATTGTTCTTCCTGAAATTGAAAACATGTCAAAAAGATTAAGAAAAATGTTTCATTTGCGTCGTTTGCAAACTCTTCCGTCATATCTAAACAACCTTAACGATATGAAGTTCAACTTATCTCTCTCTCTCTCTCTCTCTCTCTCTCTCTCTCTCTCTCTCTCTCTCTCTCTCTCTCTCAATAAATTATGGAAACAGAGAAGGAATGGTGTATGCATACAAGGGACCTAATAATGAGACAATCACAAACAAGGAAGCAATTAAAGACCTTGGTGTAATGTTAAATAGGAATATGTTATGCAACGACCAAATAGCAACACTGTTGGCTAAATGTAAAGCAAAAATGGGAATGTTATTCAGACACTTTAAAACAAGAAAATGTGAACACATGATTATGCTTTACAAAACTTATGTACGTAGTACACTCGAGTACTGCAATGTGATATGGTACCCACACTACCAAAAGGATATTGCACAAATAGAGAGTGTACAAAGATCCTATACTGCTAGAATAGAAGAAGTTAAGGACCTTGACTACTGGGAAATACTGCAATTTTTAAAACTATACAGTCTAGAAAGGAGAAGAGAACGCTACATGATAATACAAGCATGGAAGCAAATAGAAGGAATTACTGAAAACATCATGGAGCTTAAAATATCAGAAAGAGCAAGCCGAGGTAGACTAATAGTGCCAAAAAATATTCCAGGTAAACTAAGAAAGGCGCACAGAACATTAATCCACTACGCACCAGCATCGATAATGCAGCGACTATTTAATGTGCTGCTAGCTCATCTAAGAAACATATCAGGAGTGAGCGTAGATGTGTTTAAGAATAAGCTCGATAAATACCTAAGATGCATCCCAGACCATCCAAGACTGGAAAATGCAATATACACCGGAAGATGCATTAGCAACTCTCTGGTGTATATACGAGGTGCCTCACACTGAGGGACCTGGGGGAACCCAAACAAAAAATAAGGCAATAAGGTAAGGCAAGGCTCTCTCTCTCTCTCTCTCTCTCTCTCTCTCTCTCTCTCTCTCTCTCTCTCTCTCTCACTAAATGATACTACTGTATCTTGGTCGGACTTGTTCACGCCTCGTTAGTTCCAAACATTAAGTTTGCCAACCAGCTTCCAAGCTCTCAGCTGTTGCCTTCAGTCCAACCAGGAAACTGAGAAACCCCTGTTAAGAATAAGTTATAATTCCTCGAATCATAAAAGAATCATGATGTTAGTTTATATGCAATTATATATATATATATATATATATATATATATATATATATATATATATATATATATATATATATATATATATATATATATATATATATTACTTATCAGTCACAAAACCGCACGTGACATATATTAAAGGGTAAAATCCACAGGAAACAGGAAAGGAAAAGACCAGGTACCAAGCGCTTTCGTGTATTACGTACACTTCTTCAGGGTACAAAGAAAAATAGAAAATAAAATCATACAATAAAGAAACCTAACAAAACTGAAATAAAAGCCACAAACCAGCAAAGCATCATCAATATGCTAAAATAACAAACAGTCGTTAAAAATGAATAAACAATTGTAGTTTAAAATAAAATACTAGTAATATAACAATCGTTAAACTAAATGTTTACATTGTACTTCCTTACAATTTCATTAACAAGATGAGTGTCTAGTTTAAAAAGACCAGAACTGAGATTTAAAATTTGATTATTAAAATATTTAATAAAAGCAGATTCAATAATATTTCTTTTAACAAGATTTTTACAAAATAAAATCTCTGAGGAGTTTTCCCAGTCAATACAGTGGTTAAAATCGTTCATGTGGACAAACAAGGCACTAGACATTTGTCCTGTCCTAACTGCATATCGATGTTGTTTAATTCGGTTGTTAAGCAATTTTCCGGTTTGACCTACATATTTCTTGTCACAACCAGTACATGGAATTATGTAAATAGAGCCACTATTACAATTTGGAGAATTATTTATTAGGACATTCTTTACCGTTCCTGAACTTTTAAAAACTAAATTTACTTTGAATATTTTCAATAAATCTTTTATATAAGCAAAGTTTTCATTGTATGGAAGTGCCAGCACATTCTCATTCTTAAAAGGTTCCAACTGGTCGATACTTTTGAGCAACGTACTCCCACAACACCTCCTGAGACAAACTGGAAGCTGTGTCTTGTATGTCAAGAGGAGACAACAGAGTCACTTGTCTGCCCAGTACTGTCTAAACGTCGAGACCCTGGGAGTGGATACACGACAATGGCTGCAAACTTGGTCAAATTTGATGAACTCGGAGAACTGCCAAGAACTGTTCAGTTACAGAGACTAGATGAAGGACAAGGTGTTGAGGCGACAATGGTTGCCCACCAGGCCAAGTGGCATAAAACATGTATGCTCAAATACAATAACACAATGCTACGAAGAGCAGAGAAGAGACGCATCGCAAGCAGCTCAGCATTTGATAGTACTGACAATGTCCAGGCCAAGCGCGCCAGAACACACTCTTCAGAAGCCACTACCAGCGGCACCTCCTGCTTTTTCTGTGGAAAGTCTGGCACAGAGACCCTACATGAAGTAACAACCTTCCAGGTGGACACACGCGTACGGAAGTGTGCAGCGCAAGTTGGGGACAATGAACTCATAGCCAGGCTCAGCATGGGTGATATGGTGGCTCTGGAGGCCAAGTACCATTCCAAGTGTTTGTTGGCTCTTTACTATCGTGCAAAGACCACTGTAGAAGCCGAGCAGAAAACTGACCATGAAGGTGTAATGTCAAGAATCGTACTGGCTGAACTGGTCCTGTATATCGAGGAAACCCACCTAGAAGAGGGCACCACCCCAGTCTTCAGACTCGCAGAACTTGTAAAGCTATACACAACAAGAATGGAACAGCTCGGGGTTGTTTTGTGCCAGAAAGTTAATAGCACAAGGCTGAAAGAGCGCCTGTTAGCCCAGATACCAGGCCTGAGATCCCACAGCAAAGGCCGAGATGTTTTACTAGCGTTTGATGAAGACATTGGTGAAGCGCTAGGCAAAGCCTGCGAGCAAGACTGTGACACTGAGGCAGTTCACCTTGCGCGTGCTGCACAGATAGTTCGTCGATATATGTTTGAAGACACTTACCAATTCCGTGGATCATTCCCGGGCGGCTGTCAGGAGGACTCTGTGCCAAACGTACTAGTTGCAATGGTAAATATGGTGCTGGATGGCCCCACCATCAAGAATCAAAGCCATTCCTCTTCAACACAAGCAGCTCTTTCCATTGCGCAGCTTCTCAAGTTCAACAGTGTCAAGCAAAGTCGGAAGCAGGGAGCAACCAAGACACAGGAGCCTCCAGCTGTCAGACACAGTACGTCTCAAGAAACTCTCTCTTCCAACCTATGTTGGGCTGATGCTGTATGCTGAAACACGCAAGAGAGGACTTGTGGACAAGCTCTTCTCTCTGGGCCTAAGCATCTCATATGACAGAGTCCTACGTCTTTCTGCCCAGATGGGAAACAGCGTGTGTCAGCTGTACCGCATAGAGGAAGTGGTCTGCCCGCCTACCCTGCGTAGCAATGTGTTCACAACTGCGGCTGTGGACAACATTGACCACAACCCAAGTGCCACCACAGCCAAGAATTCATTCCATGGAACAGGAATCTCGCTTTTTCAACACCCAACGTGTGCAGATGAGGGAGTGGATCGTAGCATTGCTCTCACTGGGCGTGATACTGGATCAAAGACGGTTGAGCCTCTACCAGAATATTACACGGATGTACGTCCTGTTGCTTCTTCTGTCAAAGGGCAAATGATCCCAGCTACTTCTGTGACCTCTCTTAGACGCCACAACTGTGAGCAGCACATAGAAGATGAGTATATGTGGCTGGAGAACACGAGAAGTGTTCTCAAAGATGATGTTGAGGCCTGTGAAAACACATCATGGGCTGCATACCATGCAAGGCACCAAGATCCAAAGCAACCAGTCATCACACCAACGTCCCTGCTTCCCTTGTTCCAGGAGAGTGCTCACACTGTGGCAATGATCAGACACTCTATTGATGTAGTCAGGAGTGCAGTTAAACATCTCAACCCAGGCCAAACTCCAGTTCTGACTTGCGACCAGCCACTATTCACTCTAGCAAAACAGATCCAGTGGAAGTGGCCAAACACATATGGAGAAGACCAACTGGTGGTGATGTTTGGGGGGTTGCATATTGAGATGACGGCACTGAAGACCCTGGGTGACTGGTTGCAGGGAAGTGGGTGGACCCAAGCACTGGTACAAGCAGAGATCACAACTGAAGGAATAGCAGACTCATTTCTTCGAGCAGCTCACGTCACACGCACCAGAAGAGCACACCAAGTCACAGCGGCTGCGTTGTATAATCTCCAACGGCGTGCCTATGACAAGTACAGCACCACCAATACAGAAGATGATGAGCACCCTGAAAGCTTCGAAGACTGGTGCAGTCAGAGAGAACAGAGTTATCCGCAGTTTCAGTACTGGTCAACAGTCTTGGCACTGGAGCTGTCCACTCTGATCTATGTGCGATCTCTGAGAGAAGCCAATTTTAGCATGTACGTGGATGCTCTGACAGAACTGGCTCCGTGGTTCTTCGCACTAGACCACACGAACTATGCCCGATGGATACCAGTGCATCTACGGGACATGGCAGAACTGGCAAACAAACATCCAGACGTCTTCACAGAGTTTAGCAAGGGACACTTCACAGTCCAGAAGACCAAGAGGATCTTTTCAGCAATCCCTCTTGACCAAGGACATGAGCAGAACAACGCGTATGTCAAGGGTGATGGAGGAGCCATCGGCCTCACAGACAATCCAACTGCACTGAGGCGCTGGATGGTTGCCGGACCGGAGGTTGCTAGAGTGATTGTGGAATTTGACGACTTCAATCTGCATCCACACGATCAAGAGGAGACACGTCACCACGAAGAGACACCAAGTGTGCAGAACACTTAATATCTGTTAAACATTTATTGATGTTAATTCTGATGTAAAAAAAGGGAATTTTGGCCCATCTAGCACCAAACTAACGACACATAATGAAGTCTATGTAATGACGCTAATGTTAAATGGCGGCCATTTTGAACAATGGCCGCCATATCTTCCTAAGGGCTAATCTTGAATGCCTCCATATCCAAAAATGTTTAGAATATATTAATCTACATGTGTGCCAATTTTGGTGCTTTTAGACCAATTTGAACAATTGGTCTGCTATGCCGCTGTACTACGGTGTATATTGCATTTTCCAGTCTTGGATGGTCTGGGATGCATCTTAGGTATTTATCGAGCTTATTCTTAAACACATCTACGCTCACTCCTGATATGTTTCTTAGATGAGCTAGCAGCACATTAAATAGTCGCTGCATTATCGATGCTGGTGCGTAGTGGATTAATGTTCTGTGCGCCTTTCTTAGTTTACCTGGAATATTTTTTGGCACTATTAGTCTACCTCGGCTTGCTCTTTCTGATATTTTAAGCTCCATGATGTTTTCAGAAATTCCTTCTATTTGCTTCCATGCTTGTATTATCATGTAGCGTTCTCTTCTCCTTTCTAGACTGTATAGTTTTAAAAATTGCAGTATTTCCCAGTAGTCAAGGTCCTTAACTTCTTCTATTCTAGCAGTATAGGATCTTTGTACACTCTCTATTTGTGCAATATCCTTTTGGTAGTGTGGGTACCATATCACATTGCAGTACTCGAGTGTACTACGTACATAAGTTTTGTAAAGCATAATCATGTGTTCAGCTTTTCTTGTTTTAAAGTGTCTGAATAACATTCCCATTTTTGCTTTACATTTAGCCAACAGTGTTGCTATTTGGTCGTTGCATAACATATTCCTATTTAACATTACACCAAGGTCTTTAATTGCTTCCTTGTTTGTGATTGTCTCATTATTAGGTCCCTTGTATGCATACACCATTCCTTCTCTGTTTCCATAATTTATTGAGAGAGAGAGAGAGAGAGAGAGAGAGAGAGAGAGAGAGAGAGAGAGAGATAAGTTGAACTTCATATCGTTAAGGTTGTTTAGATATGACGGAAGAGTTTGCAAACGACGCAAATGAAACATTTTTCTTAATCTTTTTGACATGTTTTCAATTTCAGGAAGAACAATATGTGACGCTTGCCATGTTCTCTGCGCCGTCAGGTGAAGTGGAATGAGTTATTTAGTGGACTCAACCATATACACTCATAAAAATATTATACTTATGATGAATAACACCGAGAATCATGTTTAAACTATTATGAAACGTGTGATATTTACGAATGATTAGTATTTCAACCATATATGTCAACCTCTGGCAACCCCTACCTCGACCTCCTCCACATGAGTGGTATATCAAAGCTAATTTGTTTATAGGTCATATGCATTCCAATATTTCTACCATATCTACGGAAATAACGCGATTCCATATGGTTGGGATCTGACGTTAATCTATATATCAAATTACATGCACAGATTCCTTTCTAACCCTCATACAATTTCGTCTGCCATCCAATGAAAACCCGAAACTTATTGCTAAGCTGAATTACGTATTCATATTGAAACTTATAACGTGACCTTCAGCATCAGAACTTTAATAGCATGAATATTCAATACAGTATGAAGTTCCATTAATTTTCAATGGAAATTTTCTTAAGAGATCTCACGGAAATTAAGAAGAAGAAGAAGAAGAAGAAGAAGAAGAAGAAGAAGAAGAAGAAGAAGAAGAAGAAGAAGAATTCTCCGGGTGTAAACAACAGAGATCTTCGTAGCTCTAAACAAATAAACTGACATCCACCATATGTAGGAGGAATGTCAACATATACGTAAACAGGTGCACATAACATGACCTTCATCGCTTCCAGGGTGATAACATTGCAATATTTCGTGTAGTTTTAAACCTGGAGAAGATTTCAAATAACATTTATCGTCCGCCACGATCTTTTCAGTCAAGGACCCGAGTAAATTCAAAAGATAAAAGATGGAATATCTCTGCGTCTTTATTTCAAGGCCTTCGACAAACGAGTTGTCCTGAGAGAGACAGGAGGAGAGAGGGGGAGACAGGAAAGAGAGAGAGGGACAGGGAGACAGAGGAGAAAAAGAGAAGGAAAGAGACACGGGCATACTGACAGATAAGCAGGCAAACACAGAACAGGAGAGAGAGAGAGAGAGAGAGAGAGAGAGAGAGAGAGAGAGAGAGAGAGAGAGAGAGGAAATCTGGCAAACAGGAGGAATCGAGAAAAGAGAGATATTTAAGAAGAGAAGGGAGAGTGAAAGAGACAAAGAAACGAAACAAAAAGAAAGAGCCGGACTGTAACAGAGGAAGGAGGAAACATATAAAGAAAGGGAAAGGAAGAAAAGGTAATTCAAAGAGGACACACAGAGAAAGACATAACACCCCCCCCCCCACACACACACACATATATATATATATATATATATATATATATATATATATATATATATATATATATATATATTTTCTTGCAGGACAAGAACCTCAGACATGTCCTTCCCCTTGCAACTGTTTATGATCTTTTTATGTCAGATTATACCAGGAAATTTTCTCATTTCGTCAATCCATCGTCTTCTCTTCCTTTCCCGGCTTGTTTTGCAAACTCCATGGATAAACGTTATTTTCGATGTCCATCTATTATCTGTTATTCTCACTATGTGTCCTCCCAATGTCCATTTCTTTTTCTTAAATTTTTGCTAGAATATCCCCTACATTAGTTATGCTGTTTTTCAGTCTCTTAGTGTTATTCCCATTATTATTCTTTCCATAGCTCTTTGAGTTGTAACTAGATTATGTTCTAAGGCTTTAGTATAGCTCCAAGTTTCTAATACATAAGTTAATGGGGATAGAACCATCTATCTATCTATCTATCTATCTAGAGAGAGAGAGAGAGAGAGAGAGAGAGAGAGAGAGAGAGAGAGAGAGAATGGGATTACTTTTGATAAATCAGCCACAAAAGAATTAATTATTAAAAACTTGACATCTTTAGCCAATGATTCAAAATTTAATTTTTCATTTTGCTCTCTCTCTCTCTCTCTCTCTCTCTCTCTCTCTCTCTCTCTCTCTCTCTCTCTCTCTCTGTATGTAGTTCAGAATATCACACATGAAAAGTTATTTGGAAAATATAGCATTCGGTATAAGGTGCCCTATACAGGCTACTATCCACCTCCTCTTCCCCCAACCCGCCCTACCACATCACTGTCAGGGGAAGATTAAATGATTAAACCTTTGATGAAATAATAGCTCAACTTAAAAGATTTTTTCCCTCAAATCTTTTATGAGATTTAATTCAGTTGTCTCTTGTATCATCTTTATTTATATCCCTGTCTCATTTGCCATTTACTCTCTCTCTCTCTCTCTCTCTCTGGTAATGGGATAGCCTAATCTGTGGATGCTTCTTCTGCACGTTAAATGGAGTACTATTATTCACATAAGAATCAGTGATTCTTTTGACTCATTATTATGATAATCTCTAGTATGAAAACGTCTATCCTGACAGAATCTAACTTCAGTAAGACTCACATTTATTTAAAAGAAATGGCTTTCACGAGATTTCTTGTTACCTTCAAAGTTCAAATCTCACTTATTTACCCATCAATTTAGAGATATTTCCGTTTAAATAAACACATAAAGGTCTTTTGTTTACTTTTAGCGAATAGATGTCGGATCTGATGACGTCAATAACCACAAAAAGAATACAGGAATATAAGGAGAGAAACAGAGAGAGAGAGAGAGAGAGAGAGAGAGAGAGAGAGAGAGAGAGAGAGAGAGAATGTTTTGAGGAAATGACAAGATAATATGTAGATAAAAGCTTCCACCACCATTCTAATCTCTATCTCTCTTTCTAAATCGATCTATCTACTATCTATGTATGTATCTATCTATCCATCTATTTATCTCTCCTCTCTGTCATTAATCCTCGTGGAACAAGTTTGTTGATCAGAAATTAATGAAATAATCAAGTGATGGAACAGAACGATTTCAAGAATATTCCTGTTTAAATTGTCTCCTCAGCAGGATATTGGGTACTCGCTTAGAAGTTGAACGTTTCTGGTAAACAGGCGAGAGAGAGAGAGAGAGAGAGAGAGAGAGAGAGAGAGAGAGAGAGAGAGAGAGAGAGAGGTTATTATTATGCTTCATTGAAGCAAACCAGGGTGACATTAGAATCGCCAAGGTCATTTTTAAGCGTCTAGGGGTTATAATGATGAAGCCATTATCCATGTACACATACCATAAATACCATTCTGATATTTTTTTTTCATTATGTTATTGTGCAACGTTGTATTTTTGCAGCTAGAAAAGTAGGTAACCTTGCTTTTAAAACCAATATGGGTAATAAAGGTTTATGATCTGTAACAAGTGTGAACTTTTTCCTTCCATAATCGTTTTTAAGAAATGACAACTTAAAAGTACTTTTTTTTTTGTCTTCAGTACGTGTCTAGGGAATATACAAATTACTTTAGAGGGCTAAAATCAAAGAATTGCCAGTGATTTGAACCTTTTGGTAGCTTTGTAAACATCGCAGTGGCTCTGTTGCGAGTGCAATTGGTGTTCTAGCCGGTGATTTGAGACTTTTGATAGCGTTATAACGTTGCAGTGACCCTGCTGCGAGTGCAATTGGTGTTGTAGCCAGTGATTTGAGCCTTTTGGTAGCGTTGTAAACGTTGTAGAGGGTCTAGTGTGAATGCAATCTGTGTTGCAAAAAGTGATTTGAGCCTTTTGGAAGCGTTGTAAACATTGTAGAGGCTCTAGTGTGAATGCAATTGGTGTTGTAAAAAGTCATTTAAGCCCTTTGGTAGCGTTGTAAACGTTGTAGAGGCTGTGCTGTGAGTATAATTTGATTTGTAGCCAGTAATTTGAGTGTTTTGGTACTATTGTAAACGTTGTAAGAGCATCTACTGTGAGTGCAATTGGTGTTTTAGGCAGTGATTTGAGTCTTTTGGTAACGTTGTAAATGTTATAGAGGCTCTGCTGTGAATGCAATTGGCGGTGCAGTCAGTGATTTGAGCCTTTTGGTTGCATTGTAAACGTTGTAGAGGCTCTGCTGTGAGCGCAATTAATGTTGTAGCCAGTGACTTGAGCCTATTGGTAACGTTGGAAACGTTGTAGTGGCTCTGCTGTGAATGCAATTGGTGTTGTAGCCAGTGATTTGAACCTTTTCGTGGCGTTGTAAACATTGTAGAGGCTCTGCTGTGAGTACAATTGGTGCTGTAGCCGGTGACTTGAGCATTTTGGTAGCGTAGGAAACGTTGTAGCGGATCTGTTGTGAATGCAATTGGTGTTTTAGGCAGTGATTTGAGCCTTTTGGTAACGTTGTAAATGTTATAGAGGCTCTGCTGGGAATGCAATTGGTGTTGTAGCCAGTGACTTGAGCCTTTTGGTAGCGTTGGAAACGTTGTAGCAGCTGTGCTGTGAATACAATTGGTGTGGTAGCCAGTGATTTGAGCCTTTTGGTAGCGTTGTAAACATTGCAGAGACTCTGCTGTGAGTACAATTGGTGTTGTAGTCAGTGATTTGCGCCTTTAGGTAGCGTTATAAATGTTGTAGAGGCTCTGCTATGAGTGCAATTGGTGTTGCAGCCTGTGAATTGAGCCTTTTGGTACCGTTGTAAACGTTGTAGAGGCTCTGCTCTGAGTGCAGTTGGTGTTGTAGCCAGAGATTTGAGATTTTTGGTAGCGTTGTAAACGTTGCAGAGGCTCTGCTGTGAGTACAACTGGTGTTGTAGCCAGTGATTTGCGCCTTTTGGTAGCGTTGCAAACGTTGTACACGCTCTGCTGTGAGTGCAATTGGTGTTGCAGCCTGTGATTTGAGCCTTTTGGTAGCATTGTAAACGTTGTAGAGGCTCTGCTGTGCATACAAATGGTGTTGTAGCCAGTGATTTGACCTTTTTAGTATTGTTGTAAACGTTGTAGAGGCACTGCTATGAGTATAATTGTTGTTGTAGCGAGTGATTTGAGCCTTGTGGTAGTGCTGTAAACGTTGTAGAGGCTCTGCTGTGATTACTATTAGTGTTGTAGCAGTGATTTGAGCATTTTGGTAGCATTGTAAACATTTTAGAGGTTTTGCTCTGAGTGCAATTGATGTTATTGCCAGTGATTTTAGCCTTCTGGTAGCGTTGTATACATTGCAGAGGCTCTGCTGTGAGTACAATTGGTGTTGTAGCCAGTGATTTGCGCCTTTTGGTAGCGTTGTGAACGTTGTAGAGGCTCTACTGTGAGTGCAATTGGTGTTGCAGCCTGTAAATTGAGACATTTGGTAACGTTGTAAACGTTGTTGAGGCTCTGCTGTGAGTACAATTGGTGTTGTAGCTAGTAATTTGAGCCGTTTAGTATTGTTGAAAATGTTTTAGAGGCTCTGCTGTTTGTACAATCGGTGTTTTAGCCAGTGATTTTAGTTTTGGTAGTGTTGTAAATGTTGTAGAGGCTCTGCTGGAAATGCAATTGGTGTTGAAGCCAATGCTTTGAGCCTTTTGGTAGCGTTGAAAACGTTGTGGAGTCTGTGGTGTGAGTGCTATTGGTGTTGTTACCAGTGATTTGAACCTTTTGGTAGTGCTGTAAATGTTGTAGAGGCTCTGCTGTGAATGTAATTGGTGTTGTAGCCAGTGATTTGATCCTTTTGGTAGCATTGTAAACGTTGCAGAGGCTCTGCTGTGAGGGCAATTGGTGTTTTAGCCAGTGATTTGAGCATTTTGGTAGCGTTGTAAAAGTAGTAGAGGCTGTGATGTTTGTGCAATTGGTGTTGTAGCCAGTGATTTGAGCCTTTTGGTAGTGTTGTAAATGTTGTAGATGCTCTGCTGTAATTAAAATTGGTGTTGCAGCCAGTGATTTGATCCTTTTGGTAGCAATGTAACCGTTGCAGAGGCTCTACTGTGAGTGCAATTGGTGTTTTAGCCAGTGATTTGAGCCTTTTGGTAGCATTGTAAAGGCTTTGGTGTGAGTGCAATTGGTGTTTTAGCCAGTGATTTGAGCCTTTTTGTAGCATTGTATACGTTGAAGAGGCTCTGCTGTTAGTACAATTGGTAGTGTAGCCAGTGATTCGAGTCTTTTTGGAAGCGTTATTAACGTTGTAGAGGGTTTGCTATGAATGCAATTGGTGTTGTAGCCAATGATTTAAGCCTTTTTGTAGTGTCGTAAACGTTGTAGAGGCTCTGCTGTCAGAGCAATTGGTGTTGTAGCTAGTGAATTGAGCTTTTTGGTAGTGTTGTAAAAGTTGTAGAGGTTCTGCTGTGATTGCAATTTGTGTTGTAGCCTGGGATTTGATCCTTTTAGTTGTGCTGTAAACATTGTAGAGGCTCTGCTGTGAGTGTAATTGGTGTTGTAGCCAATGATTTGGGAATTTTGGTATTTGTATACGTTGTAGAGGCTCTGCCGTGACTGCAATTGGTGTTGTAGCCAGGGATTTGAGCCTTTAGGAAGCGTTGCAAACGTAGTAGAGGATCTGTTGTAAATGCAATTGGTGTTGTAGGCAGTGATTTGAGGCTATTGGTAGTGTTGTATACGTTGTAGAGGCTCTGCTGTAAGTGCAATTGTTGTTGTAGCCAATGATTTGAGCCTTTTGGTAGCGTTGAAAACGTGGTAGAGGCTTTGCTGTGAATGCAATTGCTGTTGCAGCCAGTGATTTGAGCCGTTTGGTATTGTTGTAAACGTTATGGAGGCTGTGCTGTGAGTGCAATTGGTGTTGTGGCCAGTGGTTTGAGCCTTTTGGTAGCTCTGTAAACGTTGTAGAGGCTCTGCTTTGAATGCAATTGGTATTGTAGCCAGTCATTTGAGCCTTTTGGTAGCATTATAAATGATGTAGAGGCTCTGCTGTGAGCACAACTGGTGTTGTAGCCAGTGATTTGAGCCTTTTGGTAGTATTGCCGAGGCTGTGGTGTGAGTGCAATTGGTGTTTTAGCTAGTGATTTGAGCCTTTTGGTAGCGTTATAGACGTTGTAGAGGCTCTGCTGTGAGTGCAATTGGTGTTGTAGCCAGTGAATTATGCCTTTTTGTAGTGTTGTAAACGTTGTAGAGGCTCTACTGTGAGATCAATTGGTGTTGTAGCCAGTGATTTGTCCTTTTTGGTAGCGTTGTGAGCGTTCTGGAAGCTCTGCTGTGGAAGCAGTTGGTGTTGCAGGCCGTGATTTGAGCCTTTTGGTAGCATTGCAGAGGCTGTGGTGTGAGTGCAATTAGTGTTTTAGCCAGTGATTTGAGCATTTTGGTAGCGTTGTATACGTTGTGGAGGCTCTGCTGTGATTACAATTGGTGTTATAGCCAGTGATTTGAGCCTTTTGGTAGCATTGTAAACGTTGTAGAGGGTCTGCTGTGAGTGCAATTGGTGTCTTAGCAGTTGATTTGAGCCTTTTGGTAACGTTATAGACGTTGTAGAGAATCTGCTGTGAGTAAAATTGGTGTTGTAGCCAGTGATTTGAGCCTTTTGGTAGCGTTGTAAACGTTGTAGAGGGTCTGCTATGAGTGCAATTGGTGCTGTAGCCGGTGAAATATGCCTTTTTCTAGTGTTGTAAACATTGTAGAGGCTCTGCTGTGAGCACAATTGGTGCTGTATCCAGTGACCTGAGCCTTTAGGTAGTGTTGAAAACATTGTAGCGAGTCTGCTGTGAATGCAATTGGTGTTTTAGGAAGTGATTTGAGCCTTCTGGTAACGTTGTAAATGTTATAGAGGCTCTGCTGGGAATGCAATTGGTGTTGTAGCCAGTGACTTGAGCCTTTTGGTAGCGTTGGAAACGTTGTAGCAGCTGTGCTGTAAATGCAATTGGTGTTTTAGCTAGTCATTTGAGCCTTTTGGTAGCGTTGTAAACATTGCAGAGGCTCTGCTGTGAGTACAATTGGTGTTGTAGCCAGTGATTAGCGCCTTTTGGTAGCGTTGTAAACGTTGTAGAGGCTCTGCTGTGAGTACAATTGGTGTTGCAGCCTGTGAATTGAGCCTTTTGGTACCATTGTAAACGTTGTAGAGGTTCTGCTCTGAGTGCAAATGGTGTTGTAGCCAGTGATTTGAGCTTTTGGGTAGCTTTGTAAATGTTCCAGAGGCTCTGCTGTGAGTACAACTGGTGTTGTATCCAGTGATTTGCACCTTTTGTTAGCATTGCAAACGTTGTAGAGGCTCTGCTGTGAGTGCAATTGGTGTTGCAGCCTGTAAATTTGAGCCTTTTGGTAGCATTGTAAACGTTGTAGAGGCTCTGCTGTGCGTACAAATGGTGTTGTAGCCAGTGATTTGAGCTTTTCAGTATTGTTGTAAACGTTTTAGAGGCACTGCTGTGAGTGCAATTGTTGTTGTATCCAGTGATTTGAGCCTTTTGGTAGCGCTGTAAACGTTGTAGAGGCTCTGCTGTGATTACTATTAGTGTTGTAGCAGTGATTTGAGCCTTTTGATAGCGTTGTAAACATTTTAAAGGTTTTGCTATGAGTGCAATTGATGTTATAGCCAGTGATTTTAGCCTTTTGCTAGCCTTGTATATGTGGCAGAGGCTCTGCTGTGAGTACAATTGGTGTTGTAGCCAGTGATTTGCGCCTTTTGGTAGCGTTGTGAACGTTGTAGAGGCTCTGCTGTTAGTGCAATTGGTGTTGCAGCCTGTGAATTGAGCCTTTTGTAAATGTTGTTGAGGCTCTGCTGTGAGTAAAATTGGTGTTGTGGCTAGTAATTTGAGCCTTTTAGTATTGTTGAAAACGTTTTAGAGGCTTTGCTGTGAGTACAATCGGTGTTTTAGCCTGTGATTTGAGAGTTTTGGTAGTGTTGTAGATGTTGTAGAGGCTCTGCTGTGAATGCAATTGGTGTTGTAGGCAGTGCTTTGAGCCTTTTGGTAGTGTTTAAAACGTTGTAGAGGCTGTGGTGTGAGTGCTATTGGTGTTGTAACCAGTGATTTAAACCTTTTGGTAGTGTTGTAAATGTTTTAGAGGCTCTGCTGTGAATGCAATTGGTGTTTTAGCCAGTGATTTGAGCATTTTGGTAGCGTTGTAAAAGTAGTAGAGGCTGTGATGTGAGTGCAATTTGTGTTGTAGCCAGTAATTTGAGCCTTTTGGTAGTGTTGTGAATGTTGTAAATGCTCTTCTGTGATTGCAATTGGTGTTGCAGCCAGTGATTTGATCCTTTTGGTAGCAATGTAACCGTTGCAGAGGCTCTACTGTGAGTACAATTGGTGTTATAGCCAGTGATTTGAGCCTTTTGGTAGCATTGTAAACATTGTAGAGGATTTGCTATGTGTGTGATTGGTGTTGTAGCCAATGATTTAAGCCTTTTTGTAGTGTCGTAAACGTTGTAGAGGCTTTGCTGCAAATGCAATTGCTGTTGCAGCCAATGATTTGAGCCTTTTGGTATTGTTGTAAACGTTATGGAGGGTCTGCTGTGATTGCAATTGGTGTTGTGGCCAGTGGTTTGAGCTTTTTGGTAGCTCTGTAAACGTTGTAGAGGCTCTGCTTTGAATGCAATTGGTGTTGTAGCCAGTCATTTGAGCCTCTTGGTAGTGTTGTAAATGATGTAGAGGCTCAGCTGTGAGCGCAATTGGTGTTGTAGCTAGTGATTTGAGCCTTTTGGTAGCATTACCGAGGCTGTGGTGTGAGTGCAATTGGTGATTTAGCTAGTGATTTGATCCTTTTGGTAGCATTATAAACGTTGTAGACGCTCTGCTGTGAGTACAATTGGTGTTGTAGTCAGTGATTTGAGCCTTTTGGTAGCGTTATAAACGTTGTAGAGGGTCTGCTATGAGTGCAATTGGTGTTGTAGCCAGTGAATTATACCTTTTTGTAGTGTTGTAAACATTTTAGAGGCTCTGTTGTGAGAGGAATTGGTGTTTTAGGCAGTGATTTAACCTTTTTGGTAGCGTTGTGAGCGTTCTAGAAGCTCTGCTGTGAATGCAGTTGGTGTTGCAGCCAGTGATTTGAGCCTTTTGGTAGCATTGCAGAGGATGTTGTGTGAGTGTAATTGGTGTTTTAGCCAGTGATTTGAGCCTTTTGGTAGCGTTGTATACGTTGCAGTACAATTGGTATTGTAGCCAGTGATTTGAGCCGTTTGGGAGCGTTGTAAACGTTGTAGAGGATCTCCTGTGAGTGCAATTGGTGTTTTAGCCAGTGATTTGGGCTTTTTGGTAGCGTTATAGACGTTGTAGAGGCTCTGCTGTGAGTACAATTGGTGTTGTAGCCAGTGAAATGAGCCTTTTGGTAGCGTTGTTAATGTTGTAAAGGGTCTGCTATGAGTGCAATTGGTGTTGTAGCCAGTGAATTATGCCTTTTTGTAGTGTTGTAAACGTTGTAGTGGCTCTGCTGTGAGAGCAATTGGTATTGTAGCCAGTGATTTGACCTTTTTGGTAGCATTGTGAGCGTTGTGGTAGCTCTGCTGTGAATGTAGAAGGTGTTGCACCCAGTGATTTGAGCCTTTTGGTAGCACTGCAGAGGCTGTCGTGTGAGTGCAATTGATGTTTTAGCTAGTGATTTGAGCCTTTTGGTAGCATTGTATACGTTGTAGAGGCTCTGCTGTGAGTACAATTGGTGTTGTAGCCAGTGATTTGAGCCTTTTGGTAGCATTGTAACCGTTGCAGAGGCTCTGCTGTGAGTGTAATCGGTGTTTTAGCCAGTGATTTGAGCCTTTTGGTAGCTTTGAGAGGCTGTGGTGTGAGTGCAATTGGTATTTTAACCAGTGATTTGAGCCCTTTGGTAGTGTTGTATACGTTGTAGAGGCTCTGCTGTGAGTACAATTGGTGCTGTAGCCAGTGATTTGAGCCTTTTGGTAGCGTTGTAAACGTTGTAGAGGGTCTGCTCTGAGTGCAATTGGTGTTGTAGGCAATGAATTAAGCCTTTTTTTAGTGTTGTAAACGTTGTAGAGGCTCTGCTGTGAGAGCAATTGGTGTTGTAGCTAGTGATTTGAGCTTTTAGGTAGCGTTGTAAATGTTGTAGAGGCTCTGCTGTGAGCGCAATTGATGTTGTAGCCGGTGAATTCAGCCTTATGAAAGCGTTGTAAACGTTGAAGAGGATGTCTTTGCGATAAAAGATAAGCAAGTCAAGAAAACTACATTATAACTATCAATAAAAAATAATAATAATATTAATAATAATAATAATAATAATAATAATAATAGCGGTATATAATCTGGGAGTGTTAACTTTATTCAATCCATTACATTAATATAAAGAAGACAGCAAATGAGGTAATATTATATTAACCGTTTTATAACGAAAGAAAAGTAAAACATTTTAACCAGAGAAAATCAATTTAACAATGGAATAACAACTTTAGTTCTAATCATATTAGAAGAATTGACCCTCTCTCCCTCTCTCTCTCTCTCTCTCTCTCTCTCTCTCTCTCTCTCTCTCTCTCTCTGAAGATTTACTAATTTTCTAAATTGCAAGTTGTAAAGACAAGTTATCATTGTTAACGTCTGTCTGTCATACATTTTCTGCAGAACAGACATTTCCCTTTCTCTGGAGAGTCTTGGTATAATCGTTAAAACCCATATTGTGATAACATTTTGAAATAGTAAATATAATAGGATCATCTTTGTATGTTTATATTAGTATTTTATATATATATATATATATATATATATATATATATATATATATATTAATATATATATACATATATATACACATACGTATATATATATATATATATATATATATATATATATATATATATATATATATATTTATATATATATATATATATATATATATATATATATATATATATATATATATATATGTGTGTGTGTGTGTGTATGTATATATATATGTATATATATATATATATATATATATATATATATATATATATATATATATATATATATATACATACATACATGCATACACTACCAATAAATGCAGGTCCCTCTAGGCCACCACAGGACAAAGGTCTCAGATATGTGTTTATTCATGTTAATTATCAGAAAATTTCGTGGTTCTATGAGTTTTGCTTAATACATGCACACACACACACTCATATATATATATATATATATATATATATATATATATATATATATATATATATATATATATGTATATATATATATATATATATATATATATATATATATATATATATTGTATATAATATATAAATTCACAGTGAGAGAGAGAGAGAGAGAGAGAGAGAGAGAGAGAGAGAGAGAGAGAGAGAGAGAGAGAGAGAGAGAGGAGTGGAGTGGTGATAAAGTCAACAAAAACGTAAGACCATAAAGACAATATTGATATCTGTAAAAGATCTATATTTTAAGTTTCTTCTTCACCGTAGTATTAATAATCTGACAGATTATATCTAATATTTCTTAGAAATAATCCAAAGCAAAAAAAAAATACTTCTGGTTCCACGTTACAACCAATCAAATAAAAAACATATCCATAGAAGTTCCTCAGGATTGAAATCAAAATGAAAATCAAAATGCAAATGCGAAAAGAGCCATGAAATTCAGCTCCCATGATTGCATGATTGTCCCAATTCTCGACATCAACAGTCAAATCGCATTAGAACTTTTCATTTGAGTCGGAAAAAATTGCCAACAATCTTTTGTTCATTAAGACAAGCTCTTGTGGATGCAGTGAATCAACTCTTCCTCGAAATCAGTTGGCTTTGGTAATGACCAGGATAAAAAGGTACAGATTCACCCTCATTTTGTTTTCGATACATCAAACTGGGAGGAAATACTGAAATACTGATTTTAAATCAATATTATGACTCTTTTAAGGGATATCAAAGCAACTAACACGTTATAGATCTAAACAGTTTTAAGGGGACTCCATAGATCTAAGCAGTTTTAAGGTTACTCCATATAAACAGTTTTAAGGGGACTCCATAGATATAAACAGTCTTAAGGAGACTCCACAGATCTAAGCATTTGAAGGTTACTCCAAATATCTAAACCAGTTTAAGGGTACTCCATAGCTCTAGACTGTTTTAAAGGACGTTCATAAATCTAATCAATTTTAAGGGGACTCCAGAGATCTATACATTTTAAACGGGTCTCCATATTTCTAAAAAGTTTCAAGGGGCCTCCAGAGATCTTTAGAGTTTTAGGGGTACTCCATAGAGCTAAACAGTTTTAAGGAGACTCCGTAGATCTAAAAGGTTTTATGGGGACTCCATCAATTTTAACAGTTTTAAGGGGACTACACAGATCTAAACATTTGTAAGGGGACTCCATAGATCCAAACAGTTTTAAGGGAACTCCATAGATATAAACAGTTTTAAGGGGACTCCATACATCTAAAAAAAATTAAGGAGTCTTCATAGCTTTAAACAGTTTTAAGGTGTCTCCATATATCTGAACAGTTTTAAAGGGACTGACTCCGCAGCTCTAAACAGTTTTAAGGAGAATCCATAGATCTAAACTGTTTTAAAGGGAATCCATAAATCTATAAGGTGTTAAAGGATCTACATACATCTAAGAAGTTTTAAGGGGACTCCATATATCTAAACAGCTTAAGGGGACGCCATAGATCCAAACAGTTTTAAGGGGACTTCATTTATCCATCATTTTTGAAGGGTCATGTACACTAGTAATACAAATGAAAACAACAGGAGATATCTTAGTTATCCCCTCTGCAATCATATCGAAGTAATTATAACGTTTATGACCTCTCATTTCTAGGGAACTATCTCGCATGCAAATAGTCCTCTTATAAAGATCTACTGTATTGTTACAAATTTACCGAAACCGAAATTTCATGGAAACACGGCACTCTTGGAGGGCAGAAGAGGGAATCCCCTTTCTCATTTGCATAAGTCTGATAGAAGGTGCAGCACATTGCATAATACACGAAATTCTGTATCACATACGGAGTCGGAAAATTACGAAATATTCCCCCGAATATAGAAGAATGACGTCATGAATTAGTATGGAAGCAAAAACTGATTTCATTAATAGGGCCATTGGACCATCCTTCTATCCAACTAGATTATCATGCAGCCTTTATGTTTCGAAGCTAAACTCGATTTAATATCAGCATTTCAAGTCTAAGAATAACTTTAGGTAAAGGACAGAGTTACTGATTCACATATCAGTTTCACGTCAATAAACAAAAATATCAAGTTTCTAACTAAATTATAATCGCATTTGCTCAATTTTTTCTTTGGGAATGTATGAATTTAAATGATGGATTTATAGATGTATGTCCTAGATTGATTTACAAATGTATGAAGCTTATGAAACTGTGTAGAATATAATCATTTAATTTTGATGGCATTTATGGACTATGAGAAAGCCTTTCATAGTGTGCGTCATTATGGAGTTCCTCTTAAATATGTAAATTTGATTAAGTCTGTTCATGACCATAGCACAAGTGCTAAGATAATGTTAATGGAATCCTATCAATTGAATTTCCAGTGAACAGCGTACTCCACGAGAATGTTGTCACCCATGTTGTTTATCCTCCTCATGGATTTTGTATACCATAGAACAGTTGGGAATGGTGGAGAAGTATTGCACTGCATTGGTAATGGGAAATTAGGTGACCTACAGTATGCTGATGGCGCTCTCCTTATTAGCAGATTACTATAAGATTTGCAGTGCTTGCTTACCAGAATGCATTTAATATCAAATAGGTTTAATGAAATATTGAATAAATCAAATCAAATAATGACTAGGTTGAGTAAAATTTGGAAATCTAATCACCTGAAATTACATATAAAAATCAGGCTATATATCAGTTTAGTGAGATCGGTGTTACAGTATGGACATGAATCATGGTATGGCAATGAAACCATATCCAACAGATTAAGTAGATTTGAGAACAAAGCCCTCCGAAAAATATTAGGAGTTAAATGGCAGGACAGGAATAGAAATGAAACTATAACACAGATTATTCGCTCCAGGAGTTAGAATTCTGGGTACCTAAGGGTTGTCTCCACGATCAGAGGGTGAATTTTCCCAATTTTTTTTTCTTTGCTAAAAGTCTTCCTTTTGCCTATCAGAAGGCCGTGATATGTGTAGAATTCATCTCCAGCCTCTATAATGCCCCCCCTGGTCATCAACGCCCCCCTTATGTTAATAGTAAAAATACGAAATATCATTAGTAATTTTCTAATTTTTTCAGTTTACCCCTTAAAAACTGTTCAAAGTCGTTTTCTCATATCAGTGATATCAAAGAAAATGGGCTCAGGGGTGACTATGATTTTATATCCAATATTTTCGTCATCAGACAAAAATCGTAATTTCTCGTTTTTTCTTTTTCGGGAGAGGGGTGTATTTCTTTGCTTGTCCTGCTCTTATGCCTTAAGTAATATAATATTTAGATGTTTTAGGCCATCAAGTGACATAATACCTAGAAAAACACAGAAGGTTTTTTCCCTAAATCGAAATTTTAATTTTTGGTGAATATTTATTTCTAGGTATCCCTCCATCACCAGCCGGGCTTTCACTAAAGTTAATGCTCGTTTTTTTCTTGCTGTGTGCTTATTTACTGTTCGATTTTGATAAAACTTTGTCTGCTTGTTCCAGGTGGATAAACAAACATAATTACAGAGCGAATTTCAATTCAAGACATTAGTTTCTCACTGGTCACCAAACAAATTTTAAGTCGCTAGCTCCGATTTTCACATTTTTATTCATAAAATCCTATATTTTCCCTTTAGGATGATAAAACTTACAGAGGATATGCCTTATTATAGTGCTAATAATGCCTGAAAATTTCATTAGCGTGTCTTGATTAGTGTATTTTTGGGAAATATTTTTTACGATTGGCACCCCTTGAAAGGGGAGCCTACCCCTAATTAGGTAAATTCTCTGGGAATATCGCCGTAGTTGTAATATACCCTAGGAAGCTACCCTATAGGAACTTCCATCAGGACGACATGGCCATCTCACCCAAAAATAGATTTTTCGCTCCGCTCAAAATCCGTTATATATATATATATATATATATATATATATATATATATATATATATATATATATATATATATATATATATATATATATATATTTCTACTATGTAAGTATGTTGAAAATCTCCATGTATTACTCCTATTATTTCCTTATATTTTCATTGCTTCATTATTAATGCCAATTTCACCAATATGGGTAGAAGTGACTTTAAACTAACAAGGTAATACTATTACTATATAATTACGCATTACTATCTATTGCAATATTTATCGCTAAAAGCAAAACTGTATTTAACTATTTTTTAATATAATTCCCTCAGCTCGCTATCAACCCAAAGTTGACAACCCTGCCTGTGATGACTTTGATCTGCAGTAGCTTTGAAGCAGTCGTCAGGTGCACTTCTTTTCTGGCTCACACTCCTGTTTTTCAGGAATTCCTAATAATATACAGATATCAATAGTGAACCTTTTTGATTATTTCTATGGTAGAGCAACAGCCTGCCATCTGTGACAAGGGTTGTGATCAATATAAAGATAGGGCGGAAAAAGATAAAGCCTGGGTAACTGTAGCTAATGGCGTCAACGAGGAATTGGATTCCCTCAGCAAGGAAGAACAAACAAAGGAAAGTAAGTATCAGCATTTATTTACATTTTCAGAGGTACAATTATTTCAATACTGGTATTTGTCTTGAAAGGGAACAGCACCCACTCCAACAAAGTAGTCAGCAAAATAATCCCGAACTTGAATTCCTAAAAGCCGAGGAGCCGGCCCGGTGGTAGTGACATCACGGAATGGGGACTCCTCAGCTTCGTCACAGTCATAGTAATTGACTCCATCCTTTCGTCTGATGAAATTGTGTAATATACAACATGCTTTGACAATAGAATCTATAAAATCAGGTGCAACCTTGATCGGTTTGTGAAAAATCTGCCACTCATTCGCCAATAATCCAAATGCAGTCCACTGAACGTCTGGCCCTTGAATGTCTGTAATTATAAACTCGTTTACGAGAATCAAGTTCCCGCTGAGGGAAGGATCACAAAAGGTTGGTATGCACTTTGAAGACTTCATCTCCAATATAAACAAATGGTTGGGGGTCATCATTAGTGCCTGGTAAGAGCTTAGGTTGTGGGATATTAAGTTGTTCCGAGTATGACTTTGATCCGAAAGCGGTGTATTGAAAAACAGTCGAATCACCTTCTTGGCCGTACGACCCCACATCGATAGTTGAAGAATTTTGAACCAGAACTGCGAGGCTTCATACAACAAACGTGCTTACCATCAACGGCTCCCAAACAATTGGGAAAATTAGTTTTCTTTTCAAAAGTGTCGGCAATGTTTTGCCATTCTTGAGTAGTTACTTCGGGCATTTCAATATCTTTCAAAAGAATCCAGATTGCTTCACATGTATCAAAAACTATCTTAGCAATGGTACTTCTTCCATTATGGAATTCAAACTGAAGAGCCGTGAAGGAATTTCCTGAAGCCAGGTATCTGCGGAAGAACAGAAGAGGGTATAAAAATATTTCCCTCGGTCAACAGGTATTATAATACATGAAAATGTTTTTGGGAAAAATTACAGAAGAGTGACTCACCCAGACTTTGAACCTAACCTAACCAACCTGCTTTTGCATTTTTATTGGGGCTTGTGGGCGTATATAAGTGTACTCTTTGAATGTATATTTACACTCTTTAAGGAAACATCGTATTCGTGTTTTATACTCAAACTGATCTTTTATTCATTACAGTGAACTATATGAAGCTCAAACGGAAGCACATTAGGGATTCAATGTTCAAATCCCTTCAAACAAAGAGTGGAGACTGTGCCTCAATGAAAAAGAAATACGTCCATTTTGAAGCTCTGACGTTCCTTCGTACCAGCACCGAAAAAAGAAGGTACACTCTAGAGTCTAGTCCAAACTTGTTTTTTAAATTTTTCACCTACGCACATATATCTAATTCTTTATATGAGTAGATATTGCCAGGTATTACTTAGCGTAATTGTTTCTTTCTAGTACAAGTGGCAACTACGAAGATGACGATCCAGATCCTGATGAGTCCGCGTTTCTGGATGATGAAGACGATTTATTAATGTCAACCTCGTCCATCGACCCCCCACAAAGCCGCCGAAAGGGGTCTTCAAAAAACCAAGCCAGCCATCAAAGATAACCCCTTTTCAGGCATCCCTCATTAGCAGCCTGGACCTGGCAACAAAGACACTTCAGTCGCCAAACAACGATCCAGAAGATGCAGACAAGTCGTACTTGATGTCCCTACTCCCATATTACAAAAACCTAACTACAGCAAAAAAGTGGGAATTTCGGACACACATAGCCCATTTTTTTCAAAATTTTTATTTAACCTCTCCTCCGACCACCTCGCAACAATTCTACCCACAAAACTATTACCAACCTCAGTGGTGTGGAGGAGATCAACAACAATTTTGGTCAAATACTAATAGTTCTTATTCAGCAAGTGCATCTCCGACAGGTTCTGTGGCGAGTCCTTGCTCACCCTCACCCAATTCACAGTGAATAAATAATGGTATAAAATTCAGTTCTAATAATTCTGGCCGTCCATCAACAAACGATTTATTACATTTGCGTATAAAATGAAGCCATTTCAGCTAACTTTGTTATATGCAGCAGTTCAAAGGAATTTCAAGTTTTGAATTTTAAGTTTCTAGAAATTTATGATGGAAAGAATAATGTTATGTTACTTTAATTTGATAGCATTTCTATTCAATGAACCGAGTGGATAACGGCCTTTGCTTCTCATGTCTGTTGTTACAATTCCTGTTTCTTCAAATAAACGGTATTGAAAGCCATGCTGTTATTTTGTTTTATCCAATTTCTACGTAAATTTAATCTTGCTATAGTGTATTCTTCTAGTTAAAAAGCCATAGTATCAACTAAATATTTACATTTTGTTTAGATAATATAAATAACCTTACCTAAGGATGATGGTCAACCTTTTCTCTGCAGATATTGGCTGTCCAAAAGAAGTTTATGTTTTCATGATAGCAGGGCGTGGCACTTTAAGCAAGTGATCAAAGGTTGATATTGTCATTCGGTAGTAGGTGAAGAATTTATCGCTGTGGTTTCTAATATTTGCGTAGAAGCGAGGGAAAGGATCTCGGCCACGGTTGTAGGGGTGAACTGAACAGGTCCGGACACGTCCAGGAGCATCCAATAACCCTTCGCTTTCAGCAGCACACAAAGTTGCAATTTTAATGAAATTTGCTACATCCATCCTACTCTGATGTCCGAACAACATTGAGAGAAAACCGCACTGCAGGTCGGTTTGCCGCTATAGTATGTCAGGTTCAAACCGCGGTTTCCCGCTTGTAGTATGTCATTAGCATAATCAGTACGATCCATTCTTATAGAACGATAAAATTCCCATCTATGATAGCTGACTTGAAGCATGAATTACTTCATTATTCCACCAAACATTATACATTAACATCAAGGCAATTACGATTTTCAAGGTAAACGGAATAATTCCCTTTTCCAAGATATAGAGCTAATGTTTCACGAATAATTCATGCCTTTTAATAGCTCATTCATGGAATTATTTCTGCAAATATGAAAAGCGTAACAATCCAAAAAAGCCCAAAAAAGCTGGTCAAAAATAAATAAAATCATGAGACAAAGCTTGTCAATATACGCGGCGGAAAAAACTCTATAGGCCTATATGGCGAGAAGAGTAACTTCAAGAAAACCATGAAATGGGAATCAATGACATATAAAGGATTTATGACACTTTACTAACTTTACTATATGCAAGTGAACAGAAATGATAATTCACAAAATATTTCTCTGCAATGCTAATTATCAAAATTGCTTGTTGTAGCTTAAATTATTTTCCTGTAATGCCAATTATCAGAATTACCTGTTCTAACTTAACGAAATATTTCTGTGATGCTAATTATCAGAATAGCTTGTTACAGCTTAACGAAATATTGTTCTGTGATGACCATTATCAGAATTGTTTGTTACAGCTTAACAAAATATTTCTATGTGATGCTAATTATCAGAATTGCTTGTTACAGCTTAACGAAATATTTTTCTGTGATGCCAATTATCAGAATTGCTTGTTACAGCTTAACAAAATATTTCTATGTGATGCCAATTATAAGAATTGTTTGTTACAGCTTAACGAAATATTGTGCTGTGGTGCCAATTATCAGAATTGCTTGTTACATCTTAACAAAATATTTCTATGTGATGCCAATTATCAGAATTGCTTGTTCTAGCTTAACAAAATATTTCAATGTGATGCCAATTATCATAATTGCTTGTTACAGCTTAACGAAATATCGTTCTGTGATGCCAATGATCAGAATTGCTTGTTACAGATTAACAAAATATTTCTATGTGATGCCTATTATCATAATTGCTTGTTACAGATTAACGAAATATTGTTCTGTGATGCCAATGATCAGAATTGCTTGTTACAGCTTAACAAAATATTTCTATGTGATGCCAAGTATCAGAATTGCTTGTTCTAGCTTAACAAAATATTTCAATGTGATGCCAATTATCAGAATTGCTTGTTACAGCTTAACAAAATATTGTTCTGTGATGCCAATTATCAGAATTGCTTGTTACATCTTAACAAAATATTTCTATGTGATGCCAATTATCAGAATTTCTTGTTACAGCTTAACAAAATATTTTTCTGTGATACCAATTATCAGAATTGCTTGTTACAGCTTAATAAAATATTTTTTCTGTGATGTCAATTATCAAAAATTGCTTGTTACATCTTAACAAAATATTTTTCTGTGATGCCAATTATCAGAATTACTTGTTACATCTTAACAAAATATTTTTCTGTGATGGCAATTATCAAAATTGCTTGTTACATCTTAACAAAATATTTTTCTGTGATGCCAATTATCAGGATTGCTTGTTACATCTTAACAAAAAAATTTTAAGTGATGCCAATTATCAGAATTGCTTGTTACATCTTAACAAAATATTTTTCTGTGATGCCAATTATCAGAATTGCTTGTTACCTCTTCAAAAAATATTTTTCTGTGAGGCCAATTATCAAAATTGCTTGTTACAGCTTAACAAAAACATTTTCTGTGAGGCCAATTATCAGAATTGCTTTTTATAGCTTAACAAAATATTTTTCTGTGATGCCAATTATCAGAATTGCTTGTTACATCTTAACACAATATTTTTTTCTGGATGCCAATTAGCATAATTGCTTGTTACATCTCAACAAATTATTTCTGTGATGCCAATTATTGGAATTGCTTGTTACATCTTAACAAAATATTTTTCTGTGATGCCAATTACCAAATCTGTTTGATACATCTTAACAAAATATTTTTCTGCGATGTCATTGATCAGCATTGCTTGTTACAGCTTTATAATATATGCAATGGATATTCTTATCTGTTGGTTTATACTATGTCTAATGACAATATCAACAACAGCGTAGAATTAATGGTTTAATAGAATAATAGACAAAGTTTTTGTAGTGATTCTCTAGTTGTGAGTTTTAACTTGCCATTTTGTTCTCATAGAAATCTAAATTGATACCTGAGCCAGCAGGGAACACGATATGTCCTTCTTTAAAGAAAAAAAAGAAAAAAAAAAGCACAAGACATTAATAAGATCGATGAAGATGTGCACAGAACCGTAAATTTTTAATGATAGATGTGACCTTTTTTATATTTTCTTGAAGCAAAATGTGGTTCAAGTATGATGTTGACATAAAATGTATTTCCACGGAGACCAAACTGGTAAAAGGCACAATTGAAATAGAATAGTGTGCGTGCATCAAGAAATGAAACTATAAGAGAGATTACTCGAGTGTCATATGTGGATAATATTATGATGAGGGGTAAGTGGAGATGGTTTCGTCATGCTCTTCACACTCCCCAGGAGAGATTAGTTCACCAAACTTTCAACTGGGCTCCACTAGGCACTAGATAGGTGGATGACCCAGGCCTATATGGCTGAGGACTATGAAGCGTGAAATATGAGAAGATGAATAGAGAAGTATTGATTTAAAAGATTAAGATAGAGACAACTGGCGAAGTCTAACCGAGGCCCTTGGCGTCAATATGCGTAGGAGGAGATGATGATGATGATGTGTTCATCAAACCTATTAATGTTTTATGCCTATGTTCTAAGTGGGTATAAGTCAAATAGCCTACGACAATTCGACACCAACAATTTGCCGCCAACCTTTCACCACCAACAATTTGCTGTCAACATTTTTCCACCAACATTTTGCCGCCAGCATTTCGCCACCAATTCGCCGCCAATATTTCGCCACCAACTATTCAACGCCAACATTTCGCGATCAACACTTCGCCACCAACATTTCGCCACCAATAATTCGCCACTAACATTTCGCCACCAACAATTCACCGCCAACATTTCGCCGTCAACAATTCGCCGCCAATATTTCGCCACCAACAATTCACCGCCAACATTTCGCCACCAAAAATTCGCCGTATTTTGCCACCAGCAATTCACCGCCAACATTTTGCCACCAACAATTTGCCGCCAAAATTTCGCCACCAACAATTAGCTGCCAACATTTCACCACCAGCAATTCGCCGCCAATATTTTGCCACCAACGATTCGCCGCCAACAATTCGCAACCAACAATTCGCCGCCAATATTTCGCCACCAACAATTCGCCGCCAATATTTCGCCACCAACATTTCACCACCAACAATTAGCTGCCAATATTTTGCCACCAACAATCCGCCGCCAATATTTTGCCACCAACAAGTATCTGCCAACATTTCACCACCAACAATTCGCTGCTAATATTTTCCCACCAACAATTCGCCGCCAATATTTCGCCCCCAATATTTTGCCACCAACAATTCGCCCCCAATATTTCGCCACCAACAATTCGCCGCCAACACTTCACCATCAACAATTCGGCGCCAACCTTTCGCCACCAACAATTTGCCGCAACATTTCGCCACCAACAATTCGCTGCCAACATTTCGCCGCCAACATTTTGCCACCCACAATTCGCCGCCAACATTTCGCCACCAACATTTCGTCACCATCAATTCGCCACCCACAATTCCCCGCCAACATTTCGTCACTAACAATTTGCTGCCTATATTTCGCCACTAACAATTTGCCGCCTTTTGCCACCAACAATTTGCGGCCAACATTCTACCACCAACAATTCGCCGCCAACACTTCACCACCAACAATTCGGCGCCAACCTTTCGCCACCAACAATTCGCCACAACATTTCGCCACCAACAATTCGCTGCCAACATTTCGGCGCCAACATTTTGCCACCAACATTTCGCCACTAACAATTCGCCACCAATATTTTACCACCAACAATTCCTCGCCAACATTTCGCCACCAACAATTCGCCGCCAACATTTTGCCACCATCAATTCGCCACCCACAATTCCCCGACAACATTTCGCCACCAAAAATTTGCCACCTATATTTCGCCACTAACAATTTGCCACCAATATTTCGGCACCAACAATTCGCCGCCAACATTTTGCCACCAACAATTCGATGTCAACATTTCGCCACCAATAATTCGCTGCCATTATTTCGCCAACAATTCAACGTCAACATTTCACCACCAACAATTCGGCGGCAATATTTCGCCACCAACAATTCGCCGCCAACATTTCGCCACCAACAATTCGACGTCAACATTTCACCACCAACAATTCGCCGCCAACATTTCGCCACCAACAATTTGCCGCCAATATTTCGCCACCAAAAAATCAATGATGGTAACAATTAACCACGGGTGACAATTCGCCACCAAATGATGATTTACAATCAAGGATAAAAAAAAACAAAAGAAGGCAACCGTGTTACCCCATATTAATGGGAAAAAGCCGCCCTAATAGATGATGATTATGATGATGATGACAAAAAAATCATGAAAAAGAAACATGATGAAAGACATGAAGAACATAACTTTAAAAAGAAATTCTTACAATTTCATTAAACTTGAAAATTATGTGCTATACCTAGTAAATATTCAATATAACTTCTCTCGTTATCATATTCATAAACAATTTTCTTAATTCTTTTGTCCATATCTTGGTACTTGGCCTGTTAGTAATGACATCTATTAGTAATAAAAGTTTGCCGGTGGCGAACTGTCTGTAGCGGCAAATAGTTGCAGGCGAACTGTCTTTGGCGGCTAATTGTTGGCGGCAAATTGCCCGTATCCGGTTCCGTCTAAGTACATTACATAGGTATAAAACAGAATGTATTGATGATAACATTCAATTCTATTAATATTATAAACATTGGAGGAACGTATGACACAAAATAATGTATAATATAACCACATTTTAAGTAACATGAAGTAAAATCATATTTACTTTCATATTCTAAAGTTCAATCGGAATTGAAAAAAAATATATAATATGCTACAATAAAAAACTCTAACCAAAATGTCTTCTGACAAAACTAATAGGAAATTTCAGTAAAAACACAAATATCAGAATAAAAATTAAGAACGTTCATTCATTCATTCATATCTTAGGAATTAAAGATATGATTCATAAGGAGTATAGTTAGGAAAGTCTAAGGAGAGAAAGTTCAAGAAACCAGAATTTAAAAACAAATAAAAACTCACTTAGGGGTCAGATAAAGCAAAGACTCCTGCCCATGAATTCAGGATCTCGATTTTCCCGGTTGTAGCTGTTTATATTATCAGTGTCAGATATAACTTGCGATTTATCTTATTGATTTTACTCCTTAGAATATATCCTAAATAAACACAAAATTCTTCATATTTTTCACTCTGATGCATTGAATTTACCCACCAGGTGTTATAGTGAATTTCTATCTATCCATCTATCTATATTATATATATATATATATATATATATATATATATATATATATATATATATATATATATATATATATATATATATATATATAATCTGTTATTGTCTCATTAAAGAAAATCCTCAACCCTACTTAGATATTGTGATACCTCCTCTCAGTATGCTAAACTAATTCCACTTCCCCTATATTTTCACATTTCTTATGCTATCAATTCTTCTCAAGACGCATAATCTTTTTACTTTGATGCGCTTCCAACTTCAAAATTTCACCTCCCTTCTCACATTCCAACCTTCGATTACGAAATCAACTTAAAACTCTCTCTTTTATTCTTTGACTCGCCTCTTCTCTCATCTAACCATTAAACAAATTGAGAATATCTTTCCTCCAACCATCCTTGTTACCAATTATTACTTCATATTCCTGGTTTATGTTTATTAAAGGAACTTATTCTTTCTTATTTTATATTAAGCGGTTTCCTTACCCTGTGGTGAATAAAAATAAAAACAGTTAACAGTATAGGAGCCTCCATCCTCCCATTTCCTGCCGAATCGATGATGGAGTCCCTGTCCAGTAACATACTCTGAACAAGGTTTATTACCAACGCATCCAACACCATTGGCCAGATGGTACTAAATTGGATCCTTTCCGCTGGTTACGGTTCAATTTCTCTTTGCCTACACACACACACACACTGAATAGTGTGGCCTATTGCTTACATATTCTCCTCTGTCCTGAAACACTTGACAACACAGATTACCAAACAATTCTTCTTCACTCAAGGGGTTAACAAATGCACTGTAATTATTCAGTGGTTAATTTCCTCTGGGTAACGGTAGAAGAGAGTCTTTAGCTATGGTAAGCAGCTCTTCTAGGAGACTACCACTCCAAAATCAAACCATTGTTCTCTAGTCTTGGGTAGAACCATAGCCTTTGTATCACGGTGTTCCACTGTCTTGGATTAGAGTTGTCTTGCTTGAGGGTACACTCGAGCACATTATTTTATCTTATTTCTCTTCGCTTGTTTTGTTAAAGTTTTTATAATTTATATAGGAGACATTTATTTTGATATTGTTACTCTTCCTCAATTATTCTGTTTTCCTTTTTTCCTTTCCTCATTGGGTTATCTTCCCTATTGGAACCTAGGATTGTAGCTTAGCAAGAAATAATAATAATAATAATAATAATATTAATAATAATAATAATAATAATACTTTAAAAAACAGCATGCAGCTAATAGATGACTTAAAGAATATACAGATAAATAGTGATAACTATATGGTCAGCTACGACATAGAATCCCTTTACACTAATGTGCCAGTTGAAGAAACAATTAATAAAATACTTGAACAAATAAATGACGAAAATATGCTAGGGTATGTAGATAAAGGAGAGCTCAAACAAATGTTGAAACAAGCAACAGATAACAGCTACTTCATGTTCAATGACGAGTGCTATAAACAGAACTATGGGTTGGCAATGGGACAACCTCTTAGTGCACCCCTAGCAAATGTCTTTCTATGTTATTACGAAAAGAAATGGTTAGAACAATGTCCAATAGATTTAAGTCTATATTTTACAGACGGTATGTGGATGACACATATATAATATTTGAGAAAAAAGAGCATGCTGAACAATTTTTTACTTATTTAGATTCTCAGCATCCTAAGATAAATTTCACGAAAGAGGAAGAAGAAAACCATAAATTACCTTTCTTAGATATAATGTTGGAAAGAGAACAAAGTACTATTAATGCTGCAGTATTCAGAAAGAAAACTTATACCGGAGTAGGGCTCAATTTCACCAGTTTTACATTTCATCGCTTTAACCCTGGACAGGTAACGCTGGGCATATGTAACCAGGACACTGCGTAAAAAGACGTTTTTTAAGAATTGCGCAGTTGGGGTTGCTCTTAGTCAAAATGTTAGCCCGTGAATCGGCAATTGAGCATACGCTCTTGCAGATGTCGGACGTGCTGTAGCTGCTGGTCTGTTCATCTTGACGCCACAACACATTTTTCACGGGTATACCGGTCATTTATGACCCAGCGTTGCGTTGCACGTGAGTTTAGTGAAAGTCAAGGTTTTTATATAATTGATTATAGCATAATTGTAATTATATGTGTGTTATTGATATTTTTATACAACTTTTGTGAAAGATTTACCAAACTTTTAGAACCACTGGCAGCCAGCTGGCATGCTTTTAGAAGGATATATGGCGGATATTCTGATTTCCTAATTTTGATGTTTTTTTTTTCAGAGCATGGCTTCTTCGAACGTACTTTACGAGGAAGACTCGTTCATTAACCTTCCAGAAAGTGAGAGTGAGGGAGAAGAGGATGCCCCACATGAGGTTGATGAAGACCATGAGGATAATGGGGTATTTCACTTCAATGCTTCGAGTTTTTATTCAATCAGCTCCAAGTTCCCACGACCCTTGGCCCGCTTCCAAACATTGTAAGAAGTCTAAGCCTGTGGTCTCGGATGTTACTATGTCTGTCAATATTATTATGAAGGATTTGGACATCATGCCAGCAGAAGAGGAAGACTTTTATGACCCTGACAACCCCCTTCAAGACCCTCTACGTCCCATGGTATGTCTCACGACATACCATCAGAGAACTTGACGTCTGCAGAACTGCGCAGCAGGAAAAGGGGAAGGGGCCAGTTGCATGGTGCAGTAGGAACTGCTTTCAAGAAGCTGAAAGAAGAGTGTGTCAAGGCAAGGGAGGGCACAGTTTGGCACCAGGATGCCAATCTAGACCAGCAACACCCACAAGAAAAGCAGAATTTCTTGTGCTCATTGTCATAAACCTGGATGTGCCAGCCACCAGGTTATCTGCTGTGCCAATTGCAAAAATGTCTAGGTAAGACATCACATATTTTCTTTCATGTTGCAGTAAAGTTTTGAGAATATATCATTTTCATGAAAAGTCGTCCCTCTCAATTTTAGTGTTCATTCGGTGTTTACAGATTCCTATTTTCCTAATTTTTTTTGCCCAAAGTTATCATGTATCATAAGAAAAGATTCATGTAGAATTTCAGTCAAAAGTAATAATGTTCAGTAAGCCTAATTGCCTCTTGAAAGCATACATTATAATAGCTTGTTCCTCTTCCCACAGATGCTGTATGCGACATGCACACCTCCTCTACCTTTGCTTGCCCCTGTGACTCGGTTTTTATTGTAAGTGCTATAATCTTGTTATATTCCTGTTCCTTATGAAATTTTCTATAGATTATGTAATATTCAGTGTGATTCAGCTCGTGCATTGAGAGTTATATAGCCCTTTCTAAGAAAAAAGTGGCTGATAACTCGGCCCTCTCAAATTTATTTTCCCTTACCGGATATATTTTTTTGTTATTTTGATTATTTCAGGTGAAATTTTAACGAAATATAAGACTATTTAGTAGGTCAAATGACGTCTTGAATACATGCACTCATTCACGCTTCTAATCACTTGTTTTTCCTCCAACAGCTGCTGCCTGCGACACCCGCACAACCTCGGACTCTGCTTGCCCTTGTGACTCTGTTTTTATTGTAAGTACTATAAACTTGTTATATTATTGTTCTTTATGAAATTCTCTATAAATTGCGTAAATTTTCAGTGTGATTGAGCTCATATGTGATGATGTACAACATATTTAATTTGAAGGAATTGCATAAAAATCATCCGTCAAAAGGTGGTACTATCATTTACTTGTCTTTTTCAAACTAAAGTGCGCAAATATATAATTTTTTATGATAATTGTATTCATAGATCATATACCAATATATTACATAACTTTCAGTAATTTTCATATGCATATAATTGTCATTTGGTAGCCAATAAAAGGGTCAATTTTTTTTGTGTTTTATTGCTAAAATTTTTAATTCACGTTATTCTCATGCTTTCAGCTCTCTCACTTTTCGACGAATTTGCTTCAGATTTTCTCTAGTGCTCAAGACACCACCTGGGATGAAGTCCTGTGAAGATTATGTAAATATTTGAATTCTGTGATTTTCTGTAAATTTTTTACTGTAAGTGATTAAAAAATCTAACTTATTTTTTTTTGAAATATTTAGTAAAAATATTTTTTCTATTCTTTGTTTGATTTAAACACCAGAGTAGTATTAAGGGTTGTTGAAACCAATAAGCCAAACCCTAATAGCCTTTACAACTTATTGGGAAGTATTTTATAAAATAACTTTTTTACGGCCGGTCATGTATGCCCAGCTTTACCATAATAAGTAACGCGATTTACCGTTACCTGTCCAGGGTATACTGAAGGCCTTTTCAACTTTTCTATACAGAGCATGGAGAATTTCTAAAACATATATCAAATTTAACATAGAAATGAAATGTTTAAATACTTTTTTTCTTGAATAATGGATACCCAGCTGAAATATTTAATAGTTAATTAAAGAGGTTCTTAAACAACATCTTCATACAAAAGCCCATTACAAGTACTGTAGAAAAAGAGACTGTATATCTAAAACTGCCTTATCAAGGAAAGCAATTATGCAAGGTGATAAATAAAGAATTAAAGAATATAATGAATCAACATTTTCCCAAGATCAACGTAAAAACAATTTTTTTATAACAACTTTAAAATGAAAAACTTTTTCCACCACAAAGACAAAACTCCTTCTAACGGGTGTTCTGACATTGTTTACATGTATGAATGTGCAGTTTGTAATAACTGCTATTTGGGTTCTAGCAATAGGGCCCTGGCTGTCAGAGCATCGGAACATGAAGGGAGAAGTTACAGAACAAAAAAGATCCCTGCTAGGCCCCTCCAGTCATCCGTGAGGGACCACTCAGAAAAAATTTCTAACAAGCAGGTAAATCTACAAGAATTTTCCATTGTATTTAGAGGGAATTACCAATCTAAAATTCTAATCGCTGAAAATTTACTAATTAAGACCTTAAAGCCAACTTTAAATAATGAAACCTCGAGCTTTCCATTGAAATTGTTTTAAGTATTTATAATTTTATTTATGTTTTTAGTCTAATTCCAGTTATGGAATTCACTCCATGATGTGCTATTTATATTAGAAAACTTTTTAGGAAAATATTGTAACTTAAATTTCTTGTTTTTAACTTACGATGTTGTAAAACTCTACTTTTCTCTGTTCACTATGTATATGAATATTATAAGTATTTGTTAAAGCGAAAAAAAAAATATTTTTTGCAGCTGATGATGGGTTAAGGAATGTACCCGAAAACTTCATTGGAATAAAAGTAGAAAAAAAAATTTCATGGATTGTATTATTGAACGTCCTACAATTTCTTATTCGAGTAATAATAATGATAATAATAATAATAATAATAATAATAATAATAATAATAATAATAATAATAACAATAAAAGTATGTGTACTATATACAGTATATATATATATATATATATATATATATATATATATGTATGTATGTATATGTACACACACACACACATATATATATATATATATATATATATATATATATATATATGTGTGTGTGTGTGTGGATGTATATATGTATGTATGTGTACATATATATATATATATATATATATATATATATACATATATATACATACATATATATATATATATATATATATATATATATATATATATATATATATATATATATATATATGAGAGAGAGAGAGAGAGAGAGAGAGAGAGAGAGAGAGAGAGAGAGAGAGAGAGAGAGAGAGAGATTCTACGTAAAAATAGAATTAAGGAAAATATAATGAATAGGCTACCAAAAAAAGGTAAGAATAAATTGTAATAAAAAAACGCACAAAAAGATATTAAGGAAACAAAAGAGCAGCGCAAGTTTATGATCGTAATGAGGGTGTAGTTCAGTGATAGATGTGTCTCAGGGAGAGAATATTTTCCGGGCTCTATTGAAAATATAAAAGGCCACCAGGGCTAACGAGATTTGATATCCTACGCCGACATGTTCAATATATAATTATACTGGTAGCAATTAAAAACTCATTATAATCTTTATTCCAACATTTTATAGAAATTTCAAACGTTTTACTCCACTTCAATTTGTTTATCTTAGCCTTCAGATGCTTCATTGGTTTAGAAACCCATTTCCATTTAAATATGCAAGGGTTGAATCAGAAAGTAGATTTGAAAATATGAACAATGTAAGAAATCAAGGAAGATATTTCATGCAACCATCCCATTTTTGAAGAAATTGAAAGAACTATATGCAAACGAATGTTGGAGCCAGTTCATGGAGAATCGCCTGATGATGCTACATCGGAAAAAATATGCAGTACAATAATGTAATGCCTTTGAATACATATGCTAGGATTGAATCAAAAAGTAGATTTGAAAAGATGAAGAAGGTACGAAATGAAGTAAACTGGGAAAAATTTAATAAGTTTTAGAAGAAAAAAAAACAGAAAGGCCTCGAAAATCACCTCTTCAGTTGCAAAAAGAGAAAAAAGCTGTGGAAGACCTAAAACCGGACATGATGGTGAGACAAAACCAAAGAAAACTTAAGCAGGTGCCAAAATGGCTCCTGGAAGACCCAAGTTACAAAAGAAATACCCTCAAAGGCCAGAAAAGTTCCCTACATCTAAAGTAGAGAAATATGATGGTAAGACAAAATAAAAAAAAAAAAATAAAAAACCTGTGTAGGACACAAAAAGACTCCTGGGACGCCAAGAAAGTGTCCTAAAAGAGAATGGACCTGGGAGGCCTAGAAAGATAGAAAAATGCCTAGGAAGGCTGAAAATGGTACAAAATAAAGGCCCAAGTAGGGCAAAAAAGACCCAGAATAAAATCCCAGGTAGGCCAAGAAAGACACCAAATAAAAGGCTTAGAAGGACAAAAGCGGTAGGAAATAAAGGCGCAGGTAGGCGAAAAAAGACCCAAAATAGAGGCCAAGGTAGGCAAAAAAAAAGGCAAAATAGAGGCCCAGATAGACCTAAAAAGTCCAAAAATAGAGGCCCATGTAGGCCTAAAAAGTCCCAAAATACAGGCCCAGGTACGCCTGAAAAGTACCAAAATAGAGGCCCAGGTAGGCCTAAAAAGTCCTAAGATAGAGGACCAGGTAGGCCAAAAAAATCCCAAAATAAAGGCCCAGGTATGCTAAAGAAAGACCCCTTTATCTTAAATAGAAAAACAGGAAGACATTGTAAAGAAAACACGAGGAAGAAAGAGACCTAGAAATGTCTCCAAAAAATCCCAAATCAATTCCAAGAAAAAAAAAATCAAACTGGGTACATCTAGTTCATGCCCCAGCACATTATCTGAACCTCCTATGAATAAAAGTTCCCTCTCTCAGAAATGAGAAAAGTCTATTAGTGAACTTACTACTTTCCAATCTAATAATAAAGATGACTTATCGGAATTGAATATGGAAAGCCAAATCAACTCCAGTAGTGAAAAGAAAATGTCAGTTATGAAAAAAAACATTCAATAATTGTAATAAAGATAATGCTGATGGTATAAAAAAGCAAGCTGCTTCCAGTTGAGAGGAATCCTGAAGCTGTGGGATCGTGGCACGCCTCTTAGTTAAGCTTCGTAAAAGCTTTTTACTAAAAGAAAAAAGCGAGCAATGCATAGATCCTGAGGTGCTTCTAACAGAAAACAAATCAAGTGGGATTGTTATTACAACTAACATCTCTATGCTGAATGTAAAGACCAGATGCAAAAGGAGGGGTCCGTGATATACTCGTAGATGTCACCTTATGCAAAGGAGGGGTGAATATTTATATATTATGTATTTGACTGTAATATAGGTGATTTTGAAAATTTTTCATGTAATATAAGTCATTTATGTCTTTGTTAGCGAAGAAAGTTTTATTCATGGTTATGTGTATATATTGTAATTTTAATTATTTCCATGAATATCTCTAAATAGAAAAAGCTATTAACTGGAAGTGGCAACTTGATAGTCTAAATAAGAATAAAAAAAAATCTTACCCCCCTACTGTATCCTCTCTTAGAATTTCTAATAAAACACTCCCTAGCTGTTTGGAGGAGAGAGACACCCACGGCGGTGCTGGATGGACCAGCTCAGGAGAGAAGGAAAGAAATACTTTGATCAGTCTCTCTATTAGCAGAGAGAGGGATCCAACTATCAGATCACGCGTGGATCAGTGCATGAGGCTGTAGGTCTCGTACCCTTCCCTTGCAGCTATAGTAGGTTGGCCAGGGCACCAGCCGCCCATTGAGATACTTCCACTAGAGAGTTACTGGATTCTTTGACTGCCCAGACAGCAAAGCATTGGATCCCTCTCTCTGCTTGCGGCTTATTTTTTTCTTTGCAAACACATACACCGAATAGTCAAGCCTATTCTTTACAGATTCTCGTCTTTCCTCATACACCTGACAACAATTAGATTATCAAACACTTCTTCACCCAAGGCATTAATTACTCAACTGTAATTGTTCAATGTACTTTCCTCTTGGTAACGGTAGAAGAGACTCTTTAGCTAGGGTAAGCAGCTCTCCTACGAGAAGGACACTCCAAAATTAAACCATTGTTCTCTAGTGTTGGGTAGTGCCATAGCCTCTGTACAATGGTCTCCCACTTTCTTGGGTTAGGGTTCTTTTCCTTGAGGGTACACTAGGGCACACTATTCTATCTTTTTTTTCTCTCTCTCTTTCTCTTGTTTTTGTTTAAATGGTGTGTTGGGCAGGCCTAATAGAAGGGCCATGGATGCCTGGTCGTTTATCAAGAGGTTGTCTTTTCCTTACCCGATTCTTTTTCTTCTCAAAACCATCCTTAATGTCCCCCTTTCAATTGATATGGCTATCCAGGAGGGTATTTAGTCTTGCATGGTGTATCAGCTCTTTATGTTGACCAGTGTCTCCGACTTTCTTTTCTATAGTCTATGGGGTTGAACAATCACTTTATTTATATTTCTGTACATATTGTTTTTGTTATTATTCTTGTGAATCTAGTTTTTAAGTATGGTGTCTCTTTTTTATTACCATTAATTCTTATGCTGTCTGGAGACATTGAGCAAAATCCGGGACCAGTACGTCCTAGATTTCGTCAATGTCGTCTACTGTATTGCATTATTTGTGGTCTTCATGCAAATATTCAAGACCTTACAGTTGCGTCCAGAAAGTATGATCTCAGAAACTTTGGTTTCTAATATGAGGCACTCATCTGAACTCTTTATAACTGGTTTTAAGAAGCCAATAATGTTGAAACGTGATGCCATCCCTAAGGCCAGGGGAATGGCAGTGTATATTAGGACTGAGTACCCTGCTTCTCATAAGTCCTGCTATGAATGTGGATGTCACTATATTCAGGTATTAAAAGTTTGTGGCAGGCATATCAACTTTTATCTGTGTTCGATCTACCGGAATCCAGATATGGATGATTCTTTCTTCGATTGTCTTCTTATATCATGGCTAAGATACAAGAAGATGATAGAAATGCTTCTTTTGACTTTGTTGGTGATTTCAATGCTCACCATACGGAGTGGATAATTTCTATCTCTCCTACCAATCACCATGGCTTAAGAACTTTAAGCTTTGCCTCTGAATCAGGCTGTGAGCAAATCATAGGTGAAGCTACTCACAGGTCTGGTAATTGCTTGGACCTCGTATACACTGACTCCCTGGCGTTATAACAAGTAAGGTTGGTTCTCCAGTCGGGACATCTAATCATGCCTTGATTTCATTAGTAGTGAAGACTGACCAGCCTGTCCCTGATGTTTCATGCTCATGAAAAATTTATATGATATCTCAAGCAGACTGGAATGGGATTTTGCATGATCTTTTGTGCTTGAATTGGTCATAATTATGTACTAGTGCTGATCCTGTTTTCCCTTTGAATGAGAATCTAGTCAATATAAATGATAGGAGTATCCCTTCTCGTGTGCTAAGATACCGAGTGAAGGACAAACCGTGTTTCAATGATGAATGTAAACGTGTCCATTTGGAGAAGCAGGAGGCTTATCATCTTCTTCAATTTCACAAAAAAATTGGCTTATTGAGAAAGTCATTCAATATTTTCGGTAATCAATCTATTCTGAAGAAATGTTTTAATTCTTTCATTCTACATTGTTTTGAGTATTGGTCTCCTGTCTGGTCTTCAGCTGCTGATTCTCATCCTAATTTGTTGGGACAGAAACTTACGGTCTCTTAAATTTCGTATTCCTGATCTGGATATTTATCTTTGGCATCGTCGTTCAATTAGTTCATTATGCAAGTTGCATAAGATTTTTCATAATTCTGACCATCCTTTACATTAAGATTTTCCCAGACAATTCCATCCTGTTCGTATTACTAAGCAGGCAAGTAATTCAAATAGCCAGGCCTTCTCCATCATGATGCTCAATGCTACATAGTATTCTAAAAGTTTTATTCCAGCTGTGACCAAGTTGTGGTATAATTTTCCTAATTGGGCAGTTGAAGTAGTAGAACTTCAAAAGTTCAAAGTTGCCGCCAATGATTCTATGTTGAACAGGCTGACCTAAGTCTTTCTATAGTTTATATATGGGGGCATTGTATACATTGTAGAAGCTCTGCTGTGAATGCAATTGGTGTTGTAGCTAGTGATATGAGCCTTTTGGTAGCGTTGTAAACGTTGCAGAGCCTCTGATGTGAATGCAATTGGTGTTGTAGCTAGTGATATGAGCCTTTTGGTAGCGTTGTAAACGTTGTAGAGCCTCTGATGTAAGTGCAATTGGTGTTGTAGCCTGTGATTTGATCCTTTTGGTAGCGTTGTAAACGTTGTAGAGGCTCTGCTGTGAATACAATTTGAGTTATAGCCAGTGATTTAAGCCTTTTGATAGCGTTGTAAACGTTGCAGAGGCTCTGCTGTGAGAGCAATTGGTGTTGTAGCCAGTGATTTGAGCCTTTTGGTAATGTTATAAATATTGTAGAGGCTCTGTTGTGAGTGCAATTGGTGTTGTAGCTAGTGAATTGAGCCTTTTGGTAGCGTTGTATACGTTGTAGAGGTTCTGCTGTGAATGCAATTAGCGTTGTGGCCAGTGACGAGCTTTTTGGTAGTATTGTAAACGTTGTAGAGGCTCTACTGTGAGTGCAATTGGTGTTTTAGCCGGCGATTTGGGCCTTTTGGTAGCCCTGTAAACGTTGTAGAGGCTCTGCTGTTAGTGCAATTGATGTTGTAGTCAGTGATTTGAGCCTTTTGGTAGTATTGCAAACGTTGTAGAGACTCTGATGCGAGTGTAATTGGTGTTGTAGCCAGTGATTTGGGCTTTTTGGTAGCGTTGCAAACGTTGTAGAGGCTCTGCTATGAGCGCAATTGATGTTGTAGCCAGTGATTTTAGCCTTATGAAAGCGTTGTAAACGTTGAAGAGGATGTCTTTGCGATAAAATATAGTAAAATAAAACTACATTATAACGGCATTAATGATAATAATAATAGTAATAATGATAATTATAATAAAAATAATGAAAATAATAATACCAATAATAATAATAATAATAATAATAATAATAAAAATAATAATAATAATAATAATAATAATAATAATAATAGCGGTGTATCGTCGTAATAAAACAGTTCATCCATTAAATGGCTATTTCAAAAATGAATCCTCAATCTGGGAGTGTTAACTTTATCTTATCCATTACATTAATATAAAGAAAACAGCAAATGAGGTAATAATATATCAACCCTTTCATAACAGAAGAAAAGTAAAACATTTTAACCAGAGAAAATCAACCTAACAATGGAATAACAACTTTAGTTCTAATCACACTAGAAGTATTGACCCTCAAATGATTCTCTCTCTCTCTCTCTCTCTCTCTCTCTCTCTCTCTCTCTCTCTCTCTCTCTCTCTCTCTCTCTCTCAAGATTAATTCATTTTCTAAATTGCATTTTGTAAAGACACATTACTATTGGTCATGTCTGTCTGTCATACATTTTCTTCAAAACAGATTTTTCCCATTCTCTGGATAGTCTTGGTGATTTACAATAATTTTCAGCATTTGGTATGATCGTTAAAAACCCATATTGTGATGACATATCCATTTTGAAATAGTGAAGATAATAAGATCATCTATATATGTTTATATTAGTATATTTTATATATATATATATATATATATATATATATATATATATATATATATATATATATATATATATATATATATACTGCCAATAAATGCAGCTCCCTCTAGTCCACCACAGGACAAAGGTCTCAGAAATGTCCTTATTCATTTCAATTATCAGAAAATTTCGTGGTTCTATGAGTTTTGCTTAATACATGCACACGCAGACACACACACATAAATGTATATATATATATATATATATATATATATATATATATATATATATATATGTTCACAGTAAGAGAGAGAGAGAGAGAGAGAGAGAGAGAGAGAGAGAGAGAGAGAGAGAGAGAGAGAGAGAGAGAGAGAAGAGAGAGAGGAGTGGGGTGGTGATAAGACCAAGACACTATTGATATCTGTGAAAGTTCTACAGTATATTTTAATTTCCTTCTTCACCGTAATATTGATAATCTGACACATTAGGACTATATCTAATAGTTCTTAGGAATTATCAAAAATCTGTCTGGTTCCACGTTACAGTTGATCAAATTAAAAAAATATTCATGGAAGTTCCTCAGGATTGAAATGAAAATGAAATTCAAAATGCAAATGCAAAAAGAGCCATGAAATTCAGCTCCCATGATTGCATGATTGTCCCAGTTCTCGACATCAATAGTCAAATCGCATTATAACTTTTCATGTAATAAGTCTGTGTTTAAATTGGGTATTGTGTCCCAAATAAAAAAACAAAAACTCGTAGCTTCATTATAGTTCCATACTTCTGCGGAATATATCTCCGGTTCCTGAATGACACCCAAGTGTTTCAGAACTGCATGTATTATGCAAAGGCCCATACAATCTATGTGGTTTATGCAAATGGTCCTGTGTTGTTCCCTACGTAGGCAATGCAGCAACAAACTCCCCTAAATTGAATTTATGGAAATCCATTTTCATGATGTTTCAATTGTATGTGTTTACGTTGATATGTTTCAGCACATACAAATAATAATAGAACATGTTATGAGCGATGGAATAAAAAAAAAATGAATTTTTGGTCCCCATCTTGAACTTTTAGGGCTTAGTCTTACTTTTATCATCAAAGTAACACTTTTATCGAACTCCTTGTACGTGAATTCAAATAAAAAGACATATTACTTGATATGCTATCATTTTTACTTATGAAGATTTTTCAGATTTCACAGCCATTTTGGATTTTATAATTTTTCTCAATTTCCCCAAGAGTGACATCTGTACCCTCACCCAAATACTCTAGACAAATAATCAGCATTGAAAAAACTTTATCAACCAAAAAGTGGTTAGGCAAAAATTTCCTTGTCTGCTGCCGGACTCTACTATATAGATCTGCTGTGAGTGATCAGACAAAAGTCTCCCATCATCATCAATGTGCAATGGCCAATGTGGTGAAGAAAACTGGCCAAACTCCAGACATGAATAAATAAATGTCTGAGCTCTTCTTAGGGAAAGACACTCCAAAAATCAAATCATTGTTTTCTACTCTTAGATAGTGCTATAGCCTCCGTACTATGGTCTTCCACGGTCATGGGTTAGAGTTCTCCTTTTCTCACTGAACTATTTCCCTGCTGGGGCCTTTCCAACTAGAGCTGTAACTTAGCTAGCAATATTATTATCATTATCATTATTGTTATTGTTATTGTTATTGTTAAAATTATTATTATTATTATTATTATTATTATTATTATTATTATTATTATTATTATAACTAGCCAAGCTACAACCCTGCTTGGAAAAGCAGGATGCTATAAGCCCAAGGACTCCAACAGGGAAAAATACCTCCGTGAGGAAAGGAAATAAGGAAATAAATAAACGATGAAAAAAAATTAACAATAAATTATTTCTAAAACAGTAACAACAACAAAACAGATATGTCATATATAAACTATGAAAAGACATAATAATACTAATATTTTGTAACAAATGAATGAGGAAGATAAGGAAACCCGTTACAAAAAAAAAAAAAAAAAAAAGATACAAATAACAATTTTCTTTCTATCAAGTTTATTGTTTTATTTCTATTGCGTAGTTTCCAAAAGTTAATATGTTATACTGACAAGATAATGATATGAATTTTATAACGGTTGTTGACGTACATATTTCGACCTCCGCTAAATAAATGTCGAAGCTTCATCTAAAGATAGAATTTATAGTTGATAGATGGGTTCCTCTTGGGAATCGCAATTTAAGTAGGAATAAAATAGTCAATGCTGCTATCATCATCTTTATTCGGGAGCTTTCGACATAACTTATGTCATCTTCAGCCTATCTGCAATTATCATATGTAAAATTAATAAAATTAATAAAATCATCCTAAGTACATAGTTAGGAAGATACACTTTCATGAAAGTGTATCTTCCTAACTATGTACTTAGGATGATTTTATTAATTTTATTAATTTTACATATGATAATTGCAGATAGGCTGAAGATGACATAAGTTATGTCGAAAGCTCCCGAATAAAGATGATGATAGCAGCATTGACTATTTTATTCCTACTTAGATAGAATTTATATTCTAAATTTTGAAGTAAATTAATGACTTTCCCCATAATATTTGGCAGAGTCGATATTGTAGTACTAAATTTATCCTAAATACTCCATGAAAATAATAAATACTTAAAAACCAGATATTATTATTACAAAGAAAAATATTTCGCTTTTCCTACGATACTTCAATGACAATACGATGATTACTATTGACAATGGTTAACGCCACCAGGATTTTAGAAATGCAAACAAGACTTGGATTTCATCACGATTCTTTCTCCTTCCACAATTGAGACGAACCAAACCGGTATTCAAGGATTAAAAAAAAGATAAAAATCATATGCAAAAATAACGACAGGAACTTACTAAAGCCGCACGTCCATCCAGAGTGTTGTCGGGTTGGGGGGTTAGTGCAAATTCATCACATGCCAAAGAGTTTGGCACCATTCGGTGCTCAAAAGCTTTTGGCCACGATTGAATTTCTGAGGTTCTTAAAATCCAGAAACTTTGATGAGGTACAAGCACCTCATGATACTATACAAGTACTTACTTGATACTCACACACATACATAGGTATACTAGACTGGTGTACGCGGCCCGTCAAAAAGATGGCTTTATATTTATATATATTCAAACATAAGCACATCAATGAATGACTACTCCCTCTCTCCCCTACTGGGAATAACATTGAGAAAAAGAAAAAGAGCAACGTGGATACGAGAGCAAATTATAGTAGAAGTTATTCTAACAACATGTAAGGAGAAAAAAAAATGCTTAGGCTTATAGCATCCTGCTTTTCCAACTAGAGTTGCAGCTTAGCATGTAATAATTAAATAATAATAATAATAATAATAATAATAATAATAATAATAATAGTATATATATATATATATATATATATATATATATATATATATAATAATAATAATAATAATAATCAGGAAATATAATGATTATGTCAGATAATCGATGGAAATTAAGAATAACAAAAACCGGGTCCCTTAAGATTACTAACGAAAATGGGGAAGAGCAGATATGGATTGATGAGCTAAGAAAATCTGTAGGTATAAACCGGTAGAGAAAGACCATAAACAAACTTTTCTGGGACATGTTTGAGCAGTGGACTAGTAACGGTTAATGATGATGACAGTATATATACATACGTTCATAAACACACACACACACACAAACATATATATATATATATATATATATATATATATATATATATATATATATATATATATATATATATATATATATATATATAAACTGGTAGAGAAAGATCATAAACAGACGCGCGTGGGCCATGTCTGAGCAGTGGACCAGTAACGGTTAATGATGATAACATGATATAGATATACATATATTCATTCATAAAGACATGCACACACATACACAATATATATATATATATATATATATATATATATATATATATATATAAATGTGTGTATGTATATACACATATACAGTATATATATATATATATATATATATATATATATATATATATATATCCACCAAATCAAAATTGTATAAATTTGATATCGGAATTCACTCGTTAAAACCGCACAAATTATTCACCACAACAGACAACCCAAGTAAAAAACGTGTTTAAAAACGTATGATATTTATAATTCCATAAACCATTCAATTTCTAAGATACCAAATGACAGTTTGTTTAAACAGAAAGATTACCTGTTCTTCATTAGGCCTAAGTGCATAAAATGATTTGACATATCTCTGAATACCTACAATTTCTCGAGTACATTTTCTGTAAACTAAATTTGAAATGTGAATATAATTGAAGGTACCTAGAAGGGTAATGCAAATACGATGCAAATGCGTTACACAACTTTCAAAGTTGCCCAGAGCACGTATTATAAATAAGTTGCAAAACAATGTAACAACGATGGCGATTTCCGAAAGTTTATTCCTATATTATGGTATAATGTATGGGATGAAAATATACATAAATAAACAACAGATATCAAAAAGAGCAATAAGAACAGCGATGAACAAAAGAGGAGAAATTTTAACTGTCTCTTATTTGTTAACTATTATGGTAACACTCACCCTTCCCGCCTCTTCCTGCTTCTTCTGCAATCGTGTTGCTATACTGTATATGCAAACATTCCAGGGGCGTTTGGCCTTCTGTGGTGCAATGATCCAACTGAACAGCAATTTTCTGGTTTGTCTTCGAAGTTTTAATGGCCCTGAAGTCATTACCTAACTTCTGTATCTCCCGGTTCTTTTTACGGGCTGCCCAGCGGCAAGAGCCCGTGTCTTACACAAGGTAAGGCAATCTATACAGACAGACTGGTTCTTCAATAGTATGTTCCGTTTAAATGGCAAATATTCATTATACACATTCTTATATGAAGATTTTTACTTTTCTGATACCCCTCCAACAGAAGTTGTGGTACTGTGGCTACACCAAGACACCCAGCAACACTAGGTCTAATCCCCAACACTCACAATGGCATGAATCTTATCGCCGAACAGACTTTAGAACTAGAATTATTACCAATGATAACTATGGTACTACAACTATTACCAGCACAATGTAATTAGATTTGTCACCAGCACACCCTTTGATAATAGGTTTATCACCAATATGTTCTATGATACTAAACAAGTTACTAACAACCCTCTGATACTAGGCTTAGCCCCAACACATCTTATGGTATAAAGTTAATCACCAACACCATATGATGCTAAGCTTATCACCAGCATACCCTTTGATGTTACGTTCATCACCAACATACCCTATGGTACAAGGTTTGTCACCAACAAACCCTGTGCTACTTGTGGTGTATCACAAACACAACCTAAGGTGCAGTGTTTATCACCAACACAACCAAAGGTGCAATATTCACCTACACACCTTCCGATTCTACTACAACACCTGCCTTAGACCCTTCAAAATCCCAATTCCTACGGCCTCCATTAACATATTGGAGTACATCCAATTCCTTCCTTCCGCCACCCGGCGTCAATGACCTTAGATGTCAGGATGCCTGAAAACTTTAAATCATTCATTCATTCCTTCCGCCATATTGAAACTTACTTGAGAGTCTTGGAGTGCACTTCTGTCTCACTAATCTCGTTAATAACAGCACTAACACTATCTTCTATTAGCCCTGCTTAAACTAGAACATCACTGTCACTCGATGCCATGTTTCTAGTGAATACTTAGCACTTGGCATTGCAATAATCACACAACAATCGTCAAAATCAGCGAGAACACGAATTTAAACGTGGCGCTACTATGACGTGACGTTGGACTGAGAGTCTGAGAGGAAGGAAGGGGGAGGGGAAAGAGTGAGGGAGGCTTCGCTGACGCTGATTGGTTGATAACGGTGACACGGTAGGATTTGCTTGGCTGTGATTGGTTGGGAAAGGCTCTTTCTCTCTCTCAGCACCTCTGCTATGCAAGTGACGGCGACAATTTTAAATCGCCTCTCCTCGTTCAGTTTAGTGACTTATCAAATAAAAATATAATTGTATTATCAAGCAGATTATTATCATTATTAATATTATTATCATTATCATTATTATCATTATCATTATTATTATCATTACTATTATTGTTATTATCATTGTTATTATTTTTATCTAGTTCAATATAGATGAAGTCAATCAAAACTAAGTCTAAAGTTGGTACCATGAAAACTTTGAATTGAAAGTTTTGAAAAAGCTTATGTTTTAAAGGACATGTTATAGAAGACTGGGATGAACATTGTGTTAAAATAAAGACATTTAAAAAAGGAGTTAACGAAACAAAAATAAAAAAGCAACATCAGTTATTACCACAATGAGACTCCAATAGGCTTATATTAGTACATTATCATACTGAGACTTGTCGATACTGAAGTCTGACTAAACTGAGTTATGTTTCCTTGGGACATGGCTATATTCAAACACGTCAATTATTATTATTATTATTATTATTATTATTATTATTATTAGCTAATCTACAACCTTAGTTGGAAAAGCAAGATGCTATAAACCAAAGGGGTCCAACAAGGAAAAATAGCCCAGTGAGGAAAGGAAATAAGGAAATAAATACACGATGAGAACAAATTAACAATAAATCATTCTACAAACAGTAACAACATCAAAACAGATATGTCATATATAAACTATAAAAAGACTCATGTCAGCCTGTCAAACATAAAAACATGATGAGACATTAATACTTTGAGTCTGCACTATGACACGAATAAAGTATACTGAAGCGCCTTTGTTATGAAGCACCTTTACATCAAGATATCCCTGCCGGACTGAGACATGTATGCACAGAGACACTGCCATCCTGAGATACGACAATATTGAGACATTTAATGTTTTTTATATATTTTTTCAGTATAAATTTAAAATCAAGATAAGGATACAAAGTGTTCAGGGTTGTTGTGAGCTCGTGCCTAAAAAAAAAGAAAAAAAAATCTTTTGCATATGGTAATGATGCATAGGCTTACTTAAGTATTTTAGGAACTTCACGACATTTAAAATAAGGTTTAATATTATTTACAAATGTATTAATAATTCTGTCAAAAGGCTGTGAAGGGTAACAGTTATTTTTTAATATCTTTTTAAAGATGAAATCTTTTCATGGAAATTATGTTCAAACTGGAATCGTCTATGAGTGTAATTTCCACAGTATAAGAAAATAAAATTAACACATTTCCTTGCCAAAACTACCTGGAAGTTTGTGTAAGTATTCGGAAGTTTGATACAAAACTACCATGTGTAGCCTACTTTTCTTTTACGACCAATTCATATCCAATTCTATCAGATGTTTCTTTTCTTACATTCAGTGGAAATGGCAGGGCATTCTTTTAGATGCACTAGAACACATTATTATTATTATTATTATAGAAATATTTTTGTTCCTTATAAATACAGTGACACAATGAAGCAGTTATAGTTATGAAGATTGTGTGTGAGCGCTTGTTTTGTGTAGAAAGCATCGACTATAAAACTGTTTCAAGAAAATTTTTGCTTGCTAAAGTAAACTTGAAAATAAGCTATTTTTGTAAGATTTAGCTTTAGTACTTAAGTAACGAATATTTAGGTTGCATATGCCAAATCATGATATATATATATATATATATATATATATATATATATATATATATATATATATATATATATATATATACTAACGCTAGAGAGTTATGGGGTCCTTTGACTTGCTAGACAGTACTATATTGGATCCTTCTTTCTAGTTATGGTTCATTTCCCTTTGCCTATACATACAGTACACCGTATAGTCTGGCCTATTCTTTACAGATTCTCCTCTGTCCTCATACAACTGACAATACTGATTATCAAATAATTCTTCACCACCCAAGGGGTTAACTACTGCACTGTAATTGTTCAGTGGCTAATTTCCTCTTGGTAAGGGTAGAAAAGACTCTTTAGCTATGGTAAGCAGCTCTTGTAGGAGAAGGACACTCCAAAATTAAACCATTGTTCTCAAGTCTTGGGTAGTGCCATAGCCTCTGTACCATGGTTTTCACTGTCTTGGGTTAGAGTTCTCTTGCTTGAGGGTACACTCTAGCACACCATTCTATCTTGTTTCGTATCCTCTTGTTTTGTTGAAGTTTTTTACAGTTTATATAGGAAATACTAATTTTAATGTTGTTACTGTTCTCAAGATATTTAATTTTCCGTGTTTCCTTTCCTCATTGGGCTATTTGCCCTCTTGGAGCCCCTGGGCTTATAGCATCCTGCTTTTCCAACCAGGGTTGTAGCTTAGCAAGTAATAATAACATTTATAATAATAATAATAACATATGTATATATTAAGCAGTCTATAATCATTTTAGTTCATTATGAATACCATTCAAATCTGTTTTCTGTTCTCCTTCGCTTGCTTGCTTATTAGATTGCTTTACCTTGAGATAAACACTCTTGCGTTGGCAGCGCGTAAGAGTGTTAAGTGGTCGTGAAAAATTGAATTCAAGTTCGTATTCTGGGGGTGGGAATGATGATTTGGTGCTGGTCTGCTGATAACGTTGAGAGGTTGAAATGATTTTGGTAGAGTGCATGGGGTGGGGGAGCGTGTTCTTTCGCAACAAGGCTAGCTAACCACAGCTCCATGTAATCTTGGGCTATTCGTTTAAAGAATGCGGATTTCATGAAATTTACTGGAGTTGGCTATTCTGAAAACAATTATTTTTCCTTATTTCCTTTCCTCACTGGGCTATTGTTCCTTTTCGGGCCCCTGGGCTTATTACATCTTTCTTTTCTAAACTAGAGATGTAGCTTACTTACTTACTTTGACGGTTGCTTTTCCGGTCCCATACAGCAAGGGAACCCTATTCTCTACACTCAGTCTACAACACGTCCACTGTCGTTTTACCTTGTTCGTTCAGAGTATTTAACGCTTCATATCACGCATTGTTCATTTAGTGTTAAATCGCCACTGTTATATGTCCCACGGAATAACCTTTATGAATAGAGTCCGACACCCCCACCAGACCTACCCTCTCTCGGTATGTGAAAGAAGGTGTGTGTGGGGGGTATCATTTCAGTGAGATTGGCAAGTAATAATAATAATAATAATAGATCTCTTGTACTCCTCTTCAACGCCAGGCCCAAAGAAACATTGCCATTAGTAATCTTTGGTGACTTAACATTTAGAAATTGGTCTCGTCACCTCTTCACCACGGTGTCAGAAATGACTCTCTCGACAAGTTGTTAGCCGAGAATGGGTTCCCTGTACAGTAGATAGCGCCCTGTATTCTAGAAGTTTGATTCCAGCTCCGGACAAGGCATGGGCTTCCTAGTAATCAGGCAGTTGAATTGGCTGAACTTCATGAGTTCAAACTTGCAGCGAATGTTTTCACGTAACAGGCTGACACAAGTCTCTTTTTATAGTTTTATATTTGAAAGATCTATTTTGATGTTGTTACTGTTTTTTTTAAATATTTTATTTTAATTATTAACTATTTCTCTTATAGTTTACTTATGTCCTTACTTCCTTTCCTCACTGGGCTATTTTTCCTTGTTGGAGCCCTTGAGCTTATAGTATCCTCCTTTTTCCAACTAGGGTTGCAGCTTAGTTAATAATAATAATAATAATAATAATAATACCACTTACTGTAGATAGTGATACCAACGGCCTCCACTTATACATAGGTCTACATTTCCGCGTCAGCATATCCGGAGAAAAGGACGGGTGTCGGAGGTCGCTACTCCTACCTCTCACTCTCTGGGATGAAGGACAGGTTAGAATAGTCCTCGAAACCTCCTTCAAGACGCAGGAGGGATTCATCGTCAGATTTATGTGTAAATGTGTCTTGCCATATTTTCTATTCAAGATGAGAGAATTAATGGCCGAGTGTGACACGAGAATAATTTTGAATAAATTATACGACAACCAAGACCACGACGTAGCTATAGACTTTGGCGCCTTAACACTAAAGAATTAAATTTTCATGATATGAAATATTGAACAAATGATTATCTTAAAAATCACACCTTCAAAAACATTTCCGTTCCTATGCCAGTTGAAACCTACAGAGATAGCTTCATATTCAATCACATTTTTTATAGTTAAGCTGCAAAGGGTTGTAGCTTAGCTATAGCGTTAAAAACAGCAGGATACTATATGACCAAGGGCTCCAGCAGAAAAAAAAAAAAAAAAAAAAAACAGCGAGAAGGGGAAATAAGGAAACAAATAAACTACGAGAGAAGTAATGAACCATTAAAATGAAACATTTAAAGAACATTAATAGCAGTAAAGTAGATCTTTCACATATAAACTATAAAAAGAGACATATGTCAGCCTATTCAACATAAAACCATTCGCTGCACGTTTGAACTTTTCAAATTCCACCGATTCCACTACATTAATGACTGAGGGTTGAACCAAGTCATGTAACATCATGATCTCTCACCCGTCACGTCCAAGACAGTGTTGAAAAAAAGACGTTACAGACAAGGTCTCGACCTACGCCTCACTAGACGAACTGAAATTATTGATTGTGCATCCGGCCCAGAACGCTTCTGACAACCGTTAACCTTTATAAATGTCTTTCCTCGTGATTTTTGTGTTATCATCGCATCTAAGCACGATAGTGATCACAATGAGATATTGCCTTTATGAAATCTTAATTTAATGGATATTACGCTTAGTGAAAAGCATTTTGACATTACTCAGAAAATAAGAATTTAAAAGGTCACTGCTATTATACACGCACACACACAAATATATATATATATATATATATATATATATATATATATATATATATATATATATATATATATATATATATATATTTGTGTGTGTGTGTGTGTGTGTGCGCGCGCGTGTGTGTGTTGTCTATACACCACCAACGACAAAAAAAAAAAACATACTGATTATAATTAAACGTAATGTAAGTTTACCATCACATAGTCTTGAGCCTATTGCGCCAATCCCATTTTCTGTTTGTCCTTAAATTGAGTTCATCATGAGTCTATTTTTTTTTTCTTTTTTCTTTTTTCTTTTTTTATATAAAATTCGTGTTTTGCTTCGTTATCGTAGTATAAAGGATTATGTAGTTGAAAACGATTAAATTCCACAATTTTCTTTCCAGTTATAAGAGGTTTGAGATTTGTTGATTTCTCTATTGTACATGAAAATGTCACAGGGGGATTAATTGGTAGCTTTTCAGTCCTCTCAGATTTCTAATGTTGTTTACTATAACCCATTCTGAATGTTATTTATTATCATGTTCTTGAAGAGAACTAAGCAAAGAAAAATCCTCATTTGTTCTTTTTTTCATAGTAGAGATGTTTTTGAAGAAGTCGAAGTCATTGAAACATTATTCTTATTTGAGCAATATTTTGTATATCTAATTTGAGTTTGAAATTTTATGAAATAAAACATAATAAAATACTTGAGTAGCCTACTAATAATATAACCTATGAAATAATGTTTTTTTTATGTAATATTACTGTAACTTACGTGCTTGGACCTACTATGTAACCGTATCAAGTTTTCGTCAGCTTGAGATCTTCTGAAATAATATATTATACGTGACAATATTCATCTTACCTTGTTATTATTATTATTATTATTATTAGCTAAGCTATAACCCTCGTTGGAAAAAGAGGATACTATAAACCTAAGGGTCCCAAAAGGGAAAATAGACCAGTGAGGAAAGGCAATAAAGAAACAGAATGGTGTGACTGAGTGTACCCTGAAACAAGCAAACTCTAACCCGAGACAGTAGAAGACCATGGTACAGAGGCTATGGTCCTACCCAAGACTAGAGAACATTGGTTTGATTTTAGAGTGTCCTTTTCCCAAGAACAGTTTGTGTCATAGGTAGAGCGTCTTCTATCCTTACCAAGTGCAAAGAAGCCACTGAACACTTACGGTGTAGTAGTTAACTCTTTAAGTGAAGAAGAATTTTTTGGTTGTATTGTAGTCAGGTGTCTGAGGACAGAGGAGAATGTGGAAAGAAGTAGACTGTCACACAGAACAACCCTTATGTTTCTTTCGATAAAATTACACAATATTATCTTTCACAAATCAATATACTCTTTTGTTTTTTATTTTCCTCTTGTACCGGCAGCAAGCAAAAGAGAAAAGATGTGACGTATTTTATGTGAGGTACTTTAAAATCTGGTTGAACGTTATCCTCAAAGCTTTACTTTAACAACAACTGCAGAGCGCCGAGTCTCTCGTTTTATTTGTTGCAAGAGTAATCCCGTTGTCGTTGGCGTTGGGCTTTTCGGTGCCAAGTCCTGACAATTTTCTCATGAATAAAAGAAAATGGAAAGTTATGGCACAGAGAGTGAAAGTGTGCACAAAATGTAATACCTCGAAAATAAAAGAAAAAATAATTCCCGAGCACTTTTTTGTTTTAACTTCAAAAGTTTAGGGTCGATGTAAATGCTCTCATGTTGAGAAGACTGACATAAGTCTCGTTACAAAGTTTACTGCTTTATCTATTTTATTCATTTTGTTCTCTTGCTTACGTCATTTGCTTTTTATCTTTTTATTCTGCTATTTGTCCTGTTGAGGTCTTTAGTTTTTATAGAATTCTGCTCTTTCTAAATGGCGTTGTAAGTCGGCTCTAGATAATGATAATAAGAATTACTATAGCCATTGAAAATAATAATAATAATAATAATAATAATAATAACCCTCGGCTTACAAACCAGTTTGTTTGATACGAAATTTTATTAGATGTTTATATGACTTCTGACACGATATGTATATATATATATATATATATATATATATATATATATATATATATATATATATATATATATATATATATGTCCTTTTCTGAGTGGGGATACCTTGACGTGGAAAAAGGGTTTGTTTCGCCATGGAAGTTTTGCCAGGCTGACACTTGCACGACTTTTTGCCACGAATTTGTCGTGGCAAGTCGTGATATTTTGTGGCACGATCTGGGAGGTTCCCGCACTGTTCACGATGAGTTCACGCATAGTTCACGATGAGTTCACGACGAGTTCATGATGAGTTCACGAATGCGTGCCCATATTGGCACGAACTGGCACGATGAGTTCACGACGAGTCCACGTATAGTTTGCTCATAGTTTGCGCACTTGCCGCATTGGCACGACGAGTTCACGCAATTCGGATGGTGTCAGCAGACTAGGCCACGCCATATAAAAATGGGGCTTCTCCAACCCGAGGACATTCTTGGATTGGCTTTGGAAGAGACAACAATGCTTACTGTCGGAGACACCATTGCAAAGAGGAGAAGATACCTATACCTGGCAGCTGCTCTAGCCATTGTTGGAGAGCAGCAGAAAAGGCTGGCAGAGGAAGAAGAGAAACAAAAGGCAACCCCACCTCGAAGAAAGATACAAAGGAAAGTGTGGGTCAGGGAATGGTTAACCAGAAGGCACAAGTTTGTACAGTATCACAGTTTAATGACTGAACTCCACAAGGAAGATCAAAGGGGCTACAAAAATTACCTCAGAATCACACCTGACCTGTTTCAAGAGATGGTTGAGAAGTTAACCCCTCACCTCCAGAAGCAGTCCACCTTCATGAGGGAACCACTTCAAGTTGGACTCAAGCTTGCTGCCACCCTCCACTTTTTAGCCACTGGAAATTCCTATCAAAGTCTGCAGTACAGCTTCAGGGTTGAAGCAAGTACCATTTGCAAGTTCATATCCGAGGTGTGTAAAGCCGTCATCGCGGTCTACAAGGACGAAGTGCTGCGCTGCCCCAAAACTGAGGAGGACTGGAAGGAAGTTGCTGCCAGGTTCAGCTCCAGATGGAATTACCACAACTGTCTGGGGGCTGTGGACTGAAAGCACATCGCCATAAAGAAGCCACACAATGCTAGCTCTTACTACTACAACTACAAGGGCTTCCACAGCATTGTACTGATGGCAGTGGCAGATGCTACCTACAAGTTCCTCTATGTGGATGTTGGAGCAGAGGGTGGTGTGTCGGATGGAGGAACATGGAGCAACTGTTCCCTGCATGATGCTGTAGAAGACAACAGAGTTGGAGTGCCTCAACCAGAACCACTCCCTAATGATGACCACCCAGTGCCCTATCACTTCGTAGGGGATGACGCCTTTGTTTCCCGAACCGGGATGATGAAACCATTCTAGCATCGGTCACAAGTCCTACGAGAACGCATATATAGCTACAGGTTGTCTCGTGCCCGACGTGTCGTGGAGAATGCATTTGGAATTTTAAGTCAAAGGTTCCGTTGCTTCTTGACGACGATGCAGCAGAACCCCAACACCATCAACCTGATCACCATGTGTGTCTGTGTCCTGCACAACCTCGTCCTCATCAGATACCCATACGCAATTTCAGAAGTGGACTACGAAGATCCGGACACACATGATCTGATCCCTGGTGGATTGAGGACTGAGCAACACCTGCAGGGGCTGGTGCCTCTAACTGGCCATCATACCCAGAAGGATGCAAAGGATAAGCGAGACTACCTTTCACATTACTACATGTCCCCTGCTGGTGCTGTCCCTTGGCAAGAAAAAATTGTAGTAGCTCCAAGAGCTGCATAGTTGTTACATTTTTAAAATAAAAGAAACGTATCTTTTTCGTGTGTATTTTTTGTTGCCCTTTATTTTTTTGTAAATAAGAAAGCATTTTATTTACATTAAAACAGCAGACATCAAATATGTACAAGTATCAGTCCAATTATTTACAAATATTTACAAGTGTCTCATCTCATCTCAGTCAGTGTCATTGCTGGTATTTTTTTTCCCCTTTATTTTTTGGTTTAGTCTCTTTCCTTTTTGTTTTGTTTTTTATTTGTTTTTCGTGTCCATTTTCTTTCACTTTATTTTAAGGTTATACAGAAAAATAAGTGTTTTGAAATGAGAGATAATTATTATTTACATTAAAACAGGAAACATCAAAATTTTTTTGGTTTATTTTTCTTGCCTTTTTATTAATCGTTCGTTTCCATTTTCTTTCTCTTTATTTTAAGGTTATAGAGAAAAATAAGTGTTTTGAAATAAGAAATTATTTTATTTACATTAAAACACCAAACATCAAAATTTGTTTGGTTTATTTTTCTTTCCTTTTTTAATATTTGTTTGTTTCCATTTTCTTTCTCTTTATTTTAAGGTTAAAGAGAAAAATAAGTGTTTTGAAATAAGAATTCATTCTATTTACATTAAAACATCAAACATCAAAATTTGTTTGGTTTATTTTTCTTGCCTTTTTATTATTTGTTCGTTTCCATTTTCTTTCTCTTTATTTTAAGGTTATAGAGAAAAATAAGTGTTTTGAAATAAGAAATAATTTTATTTACATTAAAACACCAAACATCAAATATGTACAATTATCACAGTCCAATTATCTATAAATATTTACAAGTGTTTTGAAATATGAAAGCATTTTATTTACATTAAAACAGCAAACATCAAATATGTACAAGTATCACAGTCCAATTATTTACAAATATTTACAAGTGTCTCATCAGTCAGTGTCCTTGTCCTTGCTGGTTGTGGTACCGCTGCTTGGGGAGGCCTGCTGGACTGGTGGGGTGTTGAGTTCCTTGGAGGTGTAGAGGGGTGAGGGTGACATGGCCTCTTCTAGGTTGCTCTCGACGGACCCCGGGGTCAGGACCGGGAAGCTGAGTGGTGTCAGAGGTGTCTTGAATGTGGCTGACAGCGACGACAATGAAGGTGTTGGTGAAGGAGCCTGGACAAGGGTGGGTGACGATAATGAAGTTGATGGTGAAGGAACCTAGACAAGGGTGGCTGACGGTGGAGGTGGCATCCCTGGTTGCCACTCCGTGGTACGGGGCCAGGAAGACTGGCCTGAATACTGTGGTGACTGGGGCGGCATCCAGTTATGACTGGCTGGACGATGCTGCTGCTGCTGCTCTGGCGGTGCCTGCGAGGTTGCTGGTTGAGGTGGATGCCAGAACTGCTGCTGCTGAGGGGGCTGCCATGGTTGCTGCTGCTGTGGGCCTGGCCAGGTCATCGTGATTGGTTGTTGATGTGGCTGCTGGAAGACCTGATGCCACTGCCTGTAGCGGTGTACAAGGTTGAGGCAATATATCTGGAATTCATGATAGTAGTCCTCTGGGATGGCATGCATGTGGCCTTCCAGCAAGCACGAAAAATAGTGAACTATCTTGTGCTGGCCGGTGAACAAGGTCGCCAAGGATTCTGCTTTGGACATGATCTGAAACATACAAACATTGTAACAATTTAGTACAGCATATCAATGCAACATATTGTACATTCTATGTCAAAAACAATGGATAAAACTGGAATACAATCTACATGTAGACATTGGGATTCTCACATTTTTCACTACAGTACTGATGTCCTTGTCGGACACTCAGGTGTCACTGGGTATGGTGTCTATTGTTGTTGGGGTGGACCGCTTCCCCTTGCCCATGTCCTTCCAGGTGCTGGTAGATGCTTGGCTGTGGGAACCTGTGGACCTCAGTTCATCATCGTCTCCGTCGCTGACCGTCACTGCACCTGATTCTGAGCCAGCAAACTACTCACTGGGGACTGTCTCTCCCCGGACGATGTGTTGTATGAGGAAAGACCACGTCTCCATGATGTGGTCCTCACGGGCACTCCTTTGTGGCTGGCCAGCTCCACTCTTCTTTTCATTCTTCATAATCTTCCCAACCCTGGTCCTCAAGTTCTCGTAACGCTTCTTGCATTGGGCACCAGTGGCAGGAAGCTCCAGCTGCTCTCCAAGTTGGTCCCACTGGCTGTTCTTGGCTACCACGTTGATCCACTCCTTGTGCTTCTTGTCAAACAGCATGGGTTCTCCTTCACAAGGTCGGCCAACATAGTCTCCGCCTCTTCTGTCCAGTGGTAGTCAGGGATTTCTTTCTTCAACATCCAAACCCGCTTCTTTTGCTTCATCTCGTCCTCACTGGATGGCTGTCTCTGGCTTGTATCCTGCTGTGTCTCCGGGATCACGAGATTGAGACTTGATATTGATGAGCGAGGAGAATTATCTCTATCCGCGGTCTCTGCCTCTAGCATGTTGGCTTCTAACCTTCTCCCCTTTCCTTTTGTCAGCTTGGTTCTTGATATGTTGTCTCTTCGCTAGCGAACTTTGGAATGGCGAGCAGTGTCCTCGAAGCTCTATATATACCTCCCAACACCCACGCGAGCGCCACTGTCGCGGAGTAGTCTTGAACTAGCATGAACTCGTCGTGATCTGGCGTGAACTAGTCGTGAACCGGCATGAACTGGTCAGGAACTGGCGTGAACTGGTCGTGAACTCCTCGTGCCATGCGGAAACTGTTCGTGAAGTGCGTAAACTAGTCGTGAAATGCTCGTGCCATCAATGCGTGAAGTACACGTGACCATGTCCGTGGGAATGCACGGCCACGCTGTGACGCGCTTATATTCATGAACATGTCGTCAATTACTCGTGAACTCGACGTGAACTGTTCGTGAACTATTCGTGGCAGTTCATGACAGTCGTGGCATGGCACGCATTGCCACGCACTGGCACGCATCTTCCCGCATCGTCCCGCACTGTTCACGATGCGTTCACGAACAGTTCGCGCATAGTTCACGAAAATTTTGCCGTGACCAAAATTTTGAACATTTCAAAATTCTCGCCACGACAAGCCACGATGTCACGACAAAGTTCACGACGAGTTCACTCCAGTTCACGCATAGTTCACGCCAGTTCACGACTCGAGTCGGGACAATGCGTGCCACAAATTCGTGGAAGTGTCAGGGTACCTTTATACTAGTCAGGTATGTTTGGCTGTGACCGATCACCAATCCGCAGTGACCAGCTTGGTGATGAATTTGGCCAAACCCCATTAATTGACATGTTTGAGGCCTTTTTCCTGCAGTGGACTAGAAACAGCTACAGTTGTTGATGTTATATATATATATATATATATATATATATATATATATATATATATAAATATATATATATATATATATATATATATATATATATATATATATATATATAATATATATATATATATATATATATATATATATATATATATATATATATATATATATATATATATATATATATAGTGTGTGTGTATGTGTGTGTGTCTCTTGTGTATGTGTATGCATATACAAATGTATACATATTTTTATTTATATATATACATTAAATATATATATACAATAGACACCCATGTATGTATATACACAGTATATATATATATATATATATATATATATATATATATATATATATATATATATATATATATATATATATGTATATATATATATATATGTATATATATATATATATACATATATATATATATATATATATATATATATATATATATATATATATATATACATACATATAGTGTGTGTATGTATGTGTATGTGTCTTTTGTGTATGTGTATGCATATACAAATGTATTACATATTTTTATTTATATATATATACATTAAATATATATATACAATACACACCCATGTATATGTATATACACAGTATATATATATATATATATATATATATATATATATATATATATATATATATGTATATATATATAGTACCAAAATAAAAGCCATGTTATGACATTTCACTCGACCTCACGTGTCTCTGTCGCACCATAACGATAAAAAAAAGAGAATAGAATTCTATTCATAATGTTAGTGCCCACACACAGTACATTCCATATGAAAATAGCTGTAGTATAAATAGCATACATAGAAAATATCATGATTATACATATGATGGAAAACAGATGCTATGTTTGACACCACTGTATTCTACTGAAGCTCTGTTGGCCTCGATACTTTTTGAAATCGAGCTATGATTTTCTGAATGGTTGTTAACAGTAAGGTATTTTAATGCTTAATATGTAAATTATCTAAATAACTATGAAGCGTGAAGTAGGAGATGATGAATGGAGAAGTATTGATTTAAAAACTCAAGATAGAGACGACAAGCGAAATCTAACCGAAGCCCTTTGCGTCAGTAGCCGTAGGAGGAGATGAAGGTGATGAAAGTATCTCATTAATAACTCAAAAGGAGGATTAAAATATGATAAAAATAAAGTCACGGAGATGAATCTCGAATATTTTTCTGTTAAAAGATGAACACTTACTTATGAGTCTTAAGGCGGGTACACACATGCGAACCGAACCTTGTATTGTAACCAATTCTTGTAACAAAAACGCAAGTGTGGACGGTTCCTCGAACCCGAACCCCGAACCCGCGAGGTTCGAGGCTCGGTTCGCCCTCCGTCCCGGCAATTGTCGGTTTTTGGGCCCCGAATCAAAGGGAGGTCTCTTTGCACGTTACGCAACGTGTGGACGGGACCTGTATTGCACGCGTATCAACAGAGGTGGCTGAACTTGACACCGACTATGAATAAGGCCGTCCATAGAAGAGTCCCTTGTTTTGGTCAGTCAGTACGTATATGTGTACCATGGCTGATTGGAGTGAGGAAGAGGTCATTCAGTTTATTAGTTATTACGAAGAAAAGACTTTACTGTGGTATGCAAAACACCCGAACCATTTTAACAAAATACGTCGCAATGATGCATGGATAGATATAGCACAAAAAACGGGAAAATCGATGGTGGAATGCAAGAGGAAGATGACTTGCTTGTTAGCGTCTATGAGAAGGGAGAAGGTTAAGATTAAGAAAAGCACTGGAACAGGGAAAGGTGAGTACAGAACTACAGATAGTTGATCTGTAATATAATGATCGCAGTGGATTTCAATGAAGTTACGTGCTTAACGCGGTACGGTTCGTCCTCAACATTTTGACACCTTGTAACCGAATATGCGTAACACAGTTACGCATACAAGGTTCTGTTCGCGTGTGTGTACCCACCTTTAGCTGCTTATTATGTTCTTTTGTGTAGCAACATGATAAAGAGATATGAAAAGGAAGATAAAGTAATAAATAAATATTATGTCCCTTAGGCCTAGTTTTAACATCGGTGTCTGCCAGAGACCGCATTGTATAATTTATTACTGAAAAGGTTCTATCATCTAAAACTTGTTACGTCTTTGAAAAGAAATCTAGATGCATAAATGGATTCCTACGAGCTACATGCTAATCCAAAGGAAACCCAAGGCTTTGATTAAGAACTTATATAAAAGACTTCCCGATGGAAAGGTGGTTTGATAGGTTCAAGTAGAGGTGAAATTCAGGGAAAAGACACTTCTGAAAATATAAAAAAATCATCAATGAAGCACAAATTCCTCCAGAACTTATTTGGGAAAAGAATGTCAAATCTCTGGTTTGATTTAGAGGATGGAAGAACAATGCCAAGGTACACGATAGTCAAAGATAGGTCAACTTTAATGTTGGAAGGTAGCATCGCAGGGGATTTCATGCTGAAGCTGTTGTTAGTCTATCATGCCCTTAATGCCCAGTACACACTATGATTCATGTATTAGCTTCGTGAAGCAGTAGTGGTGTTGATAAAAATTAATAGGGGGGCAAATAGCAATGCAACACTGCTCACTTGTTTTCGCGTGTTAGCTGCCTAGTTGTAATTCAGCCTTCATTGACAGAAGATGTATGCCGATGATTTATTCTACCAGGAGACTCTAATCTTATTATTATAAAATTATTATTATCATTATTAAAATTGGTAGTAAAATTATTATTATATAAGTTAGTATTAAGATTATTATTATATAAATTAGTAATAAAGATTATTAATAAAATAAAAGGAGGAGTATTAGTCCCTGTCCACTCGATGGGACTATGGCTTATGGGAGGTAGTGATTAGCCATTGGCGCTGGAGTTGATCCGTTTTCGTGTTGAAAAAGTAGGTTTTCAACGCAGCCACTCTATACTGCGCGCATCATGAATCACAGTGTGTACGGTTCACTGGTCATTTTATACCAGCAGTCAAGGAATATTGCAAGGAAATGAGACTGAATTTTAACGTTATGTTGACCATAGATAATGCACCGAAACATCCCAAACATCTGAATGACCTGGACCCAAGTGTGAGTGTCCTTTTCGTACTTCCAAGCACTGCCTCTCCCATTCATCCCATGAACCAAGGCATCATACTCGTAGCTCTCTTTAAGCAGTACCATCTATAACGTACCATATGTCCGGCAGTTGATGATATAACAGAATATCATGACACGAATATTTCGGATTTTGATCATAAATGCTCCTTAGCACGAACTGACTCAAACAGCAAGAATGGTGTATGCAAGAAACAGTGCCCTCAATTTATTCAGGATTTTAATCGATATGATAAGCCAGTATAGGATGTAAAGAAAAATTTGGTATCCCTAAGTAAGGAACTTGAGATAGAGCTGAAAGAAGAAGAGTCTGAATAGTTGATTACGGCTCGCGAGCAACCACTGACTATTGAAGAATTTTGGAGTCTAAACTCCTCTGAAGGAACAACAGAAAATTTAATAAAATCTCTCTGATCCAAAACCGAGAAACTCCGAACTTGGAGAAATGCAGCGTGGTTTTTATTAATCAAAATGTCTATAAATCATTGGCTCCTAGGATCCTACAGCCAGCTGTTTTGCCCAATCGCCTAATATTACTTTCCGTCCATAAAGGGAAATTTTTGAAGACCAGAGAAAGAACACTATCCAACAAAATATAGATCAGTTTCTTGAGTAGAAAAAAAAAAAATGCTACAGCGTTGTCACCTGACCTTGACGATGGTGAACCAATGCCATCGACGTCAGGTTTTACAGCAAACGAACCTCATATAGAAGCTTCGTCATTACCAAAATCCACATCATTATGATCCTCCAACAACTAATTCATCGCTTCCAGCGCCACCTGGAATCGTGTCTCATAAGCAGAAGAGATGACAAGATTAAAGTAAAGTGCTCATAGCTGATGT